>NW_007267815.1:0-535 GCF_000164805.1 Carlito syrichta | reverse complement strand
CCAACCCCCCAAAAAAGCCCCCAGGCAGAAGAGCCAACGCTGATTACAATGACAAAGAAAGGGTGAAGAGACTCGATATCTGAACAATAGGACCCCTCCAGGGCAGGGGTGGTTTCCTAGGCAACAAGGGAGCGAGGGGAGGTGGGAGTGGCAGAGAATACTCGGAAACTGGAAAAAAAAAGGCACAGGGAACGCCTGCCACCTCAGGCACTAGAGTGGGAGGTGGGGGTGAGAGGAACGCCCGCGTCCAGGGTTTTGAGACCAGCCTGAGCAACTCTACACGGAATCAAAACATCTGCCGGGCTCGGTGACGCACGTCTGTGGTGCCAGCTACACGGAAGGCCGAGGCGGAAAGGTCACTTGAGCCCAGCAGGACACCCAGGCTGCGCTGTCCGGGAACGTGACACCGCCCTCCAGCCTGGGTGACAGAGTGAGACTCCTACTTAAAAAATAAAACACAATAAAATAAAAAATGTTTCTTTCCTTTTTTCAGGCAAAAGCTTTCATTTTTCTTAGTGAGCCAGCCCACGAGTGG
>NW_007267814.1:0-797 GCF_000164805.1 Carlito syrichta | reverse complement strand
GCTTACATAAAGGTCACAGGTGCACAATTCAATACAAATCGTTCAAAGTGTTTCCATAATGTTCAATGAATCATTCATATTATACTCTTTGTTCTATAACCTGATTAATACAAAAAACTTTTCTAAGTTAACTCTAGGTTCAATCCAAGTTCACTGACTCCCAATATTTTTAACAATTAATATTATCAACTTAACACTATACTATAATCTATAAGTTTAGTTAAATGACTTAACTGTCAGTTATACTATTATCCTATTACGATTTAGCGTAATGCCTTATAACTCAGTTAAAACTTATTCTTAAACTACAAAACTTTACTATAATTCATATGTTTCATATGTCTAAACTTTAATTTTTATATGATCTAGTGATTGGACTTTAATACTATGCTATATCTTATTAAGCTAATACCTCATCATTAATTCTTTTATAAATCGTATAGTGATTATTATATTTGAATAATGTAGCAAAAGGAAACAAAACAGCAAGCATAGATTTACGCAACTATGAGTGTATATGTATATATTTTATCCTAACAAGTCTACTCTAAAAATCAAATAGTAGCTGTCACACTCTTGAACAAGGAAATGCAGGGCTGCCAAGATGGCAGCCATGGGCTGAAGCAGACAGTTTCAGTAATTAACGAAACAAAAGTAAACGTTCTGCCTGGCTAGGGGCAGGGCGACAAAACTATCATGGTAATTTAGTTTCTAATCTTAGCCCTAGGGGAAACAGCTTTCGGGAACAAGAGCTGACTACCCAGTCTACCAGGAAATAGAAGTTAAAAAATATCTTG
>NW_007267813.1:0-829 GCF_000164805.1 Carlito syrichta | reverse complement strand
TGCATTGCATAGAGATGTCTTCTCTCTCCACCCTTCACCACCCACCTTCTGTATCACTGGAGAGCTTGATCACAACAAGGACAGTCTTACATATCCCGAGACAGTGCCCACCCTGCCTAGGGTTGGTCCTCACATGGTGGATGTTAAGAGAAAAATGAATGAATAATTGAAAAGGGAAAGGGAAGGGGAACAGAGGGGGAAGGGAGAAGGAGGGAGAGGAGAGAGAAAGAGAGACAAAGGAGAGAGGAGAGATGAGAGAGGAGAGGGAGTGAAAGAGAGAAGAGAGAGAAAATGAGGGGAGAGAGAGAGCTTCAGAGGAAAGAATGAGATCAGCTGCACTTTTTTGAAGTCAGATGTTGGAAAGAATAAACAACCCAATGGAAAGGAGATGACCCTGACTCCATGAGTGTAGAGACTTGTCAGGGTGAAGGTGAGTGAGGAAGGGTGGACCAGCCAGACAACATGGGGGGAAGGGTCACTGGGAAGGGCCAAGAGTGTCTGGAGGGATGTGCTGCTGCCATGACTTCTGTTACCTTTTGTGTTGGGCCTGGCATTCTCCAAAGTGCCTTTGCATTTCTCATCTGCTGTGATGTTCATGCATGGAAGTGGAGGGCTTGAGGCCTGGCTTCTTAGTGAGGTGGGGGTTAGGCACATACGTGAGGATGGGGGGCCAGGGGGTGGGGGGATGGTGGGCCCTCTCCAGGCAGGAGCCTTTCTGGAGTGGGAGCTGCCCTTTGTGGCTCCTGGAAGATGCTTGTGAAGGAAGTCTACTCTGAGCTGAGCTGCTGATTAGGAATTAAAAGACTTTTTGCTTTTGGGAGGTGGGGGG
>NW_007267812.1:0-800 GCF_000164805.1 Carlito syrichta | reverse complement strand
TACAAGTAGCTGGAACTACAGGTGTGCACTAGCACAACCGGCTGATTTTTGATTTATTGTAAAGATGAGGTCTCATCAAGTTGCCCAGGCAGTTCTCCAACCCGAAGGGTCAGGAAATCCACTCACTTCAGTCTTCCAGGTGCGGGATTACAGGCTGAGCTACCAAGCCCGGCAAAAATATTTATCTAAAGATTAATTTTTATCTATATTTTTAAATTTACTTACATAAAATATTCACAGCATTCTCTGACTTTATTTGCTATTGCATGCTTTGCTAACTTTGTTTAGCATATTTATTACTATTACTTTATCTAGATTCCCTTTTCACTTTTCTAATTTCTTGAAAGAAATACTGCTAATAATTTGCACATTTTTTTCTTTTCTAATATGAGCTTTTTGATCTATAGATTTTCCTTTAAGAATCTCCTAAGCTGCTATGATGAGCTTTGATGTTTTATTAGATTTGTCTTAATTTAGTTCTAAATTTGTACTAATTTTATTGCATGTAATTTTTCTTTGCTGAGGTGTTATTTAAAATTATCAAAATGAGCCTCGGCCAGGGTGGTTGGTGAGCCGGGAGTTGTTGGGTGCATGAGGCTGTCTGGCCATGCCTCAGAGCAGGTTCTGCCAGCAGAAAGCCTTGGCGAGCAGGCTCGAGGGCTGGAGTCCAGAGTTGGTAGTGCCCAGAGGAGATGTGATCTGGGTGGGCAGGCTGCCCACTGACCTGCAGCTGAAATCACAGATGCTGGCTTCTAGGCCAGGCCTGCCCCGCCCCTGGTCCAGCATGTGCCTGCTGGTGC
>NW_007267811.1:0-788 GCF_000164805.1 Carlito syrichta | reverse complement strand
AAAGCATCTTGACTTGCTATAGTAGAAATTTTAATTGAATATTTTTAGGGATAAAAAATATTAGCTCACATGTTACTACTTGTATTTGGAGATAATTTTTAGATTATTCAGAGAAAGCTTTGGATGTCAAATGACTATGATCAGTGGGGACTCCTGTTTTACACTGTATTTCTATTTTGATTTTTGAGATATTTATGTTTATATAAAGTCACTTTGGAAAAATTACTTGGAGAAAGTTATTTTTCAAATTTATCTAATTAGTTTCAAAGGAAATGTTAGCAGATGTTTGTTATTTTTAAGTAGAGGGATTATTTTTCAATTTTAAAAAATTTCCTTTTGTGTACTTTTTGTCTCCATTTGGCTGTCTGATAAGTATCTTTTTTACAAAAAGATCCAAACTTATTACTATTTTCCCAGTGTTCACTACCTCAGTTAATAGTTCAAATCAGGGAGGCCTCATTAATGCCTCTCTTTCCTGTATACCCTGCATTCAATCTACCAGCACAAGCTTTACTTTAAAAATATAACCAAAACTAGCTGGGCATGGTGGCTTATGCCTGTAATTCCAGAATTTTGGGAGGCAGAAGTGAGAGGATTGCCGGAACCCAGGGATTCATGACCAGCCTGGGCATCTTGGCGAGACCTTGTCTCTACAATAAGTCAAAAGAATTAGCTGAGTATGGTGGTCTGTGCCTGTATTTTCAGCTACTTGAAGGCTGAGGCAGAAAGATCACCTGAGTCCGGCAGGTCAAGGTTATGGTGGCTGTGAGTGTGCCACTGCACTCCAG
>NW_007267810.1:0-770 GCF_000164805.1 Carlito syrichta | reverse complement strand
TGAACATAATGTCATTTCCTCTTCAGTGTATGTGGGTAATTTGAATGATTAACATAATCTGCAGGAAGGCTGTACATGGAATAAAGTTAAGCACATTTGTACTGAGCAACCAGATCTGTCAGTCCACTTAAAGGTGGCTTGGTGGATTCATACCCTTAACAGAAGCTGAAGGCTCAGGAATAATCATTGGCTTTTATTACTATTTCAAATGAATGTTTATTTTTTGCATTTGGCAGGGGCCTCTGAGAGTTCTTGTTATACACACTATGTGTGGAGTGTGTTGTTTTTTTGTTTGCTTGTTTGTTTGTTTTTATTTTTTATTTATTTGTTTTTTTGAGTTGGAGTCTTACTTTGTCGCCCAGACTGGAGTGCAGTGGCCACTCCCAGCCACCGCAGCCTCGACCTGCTGGGCTCTGGCGATCCTTCTGCCTCAGCCTTTCGAATAGCCACAATTACAGGTGCACACTACCACGCCCAGCTGATTTTTTATTTATTGTAGAGATGAGGTCTCGCCAAGTTGCCCAGGTGGGTCTCGAACCCGCGGGCTCAGGCAATCCACTCACCTCAGTCTCCCAAGGCGTGGGATTACAGGCTGAGCCACCGAGCCCGACTTGGAGTGTGTTTTTAAACTCAATACAAAACACTTCCAGGGCTTTGTTTTCCTGGTGGTGGTGGAGGTAGCCCCCCAGGAAATGGGTCAGGTGGAACTTTGTCGGGTCAGGTGTAACTTTGTCGGGTTAGCCAGTCACTCTGCTCTGTAGAGTGTTGGA
>NW_007267809.1:0-716 GCF_000164805.1 Carlito syrichta | reverse complement strand
TCGCTCTGGACAATAGATGCCAGTCAGCTGTTCATCCACATATGAACAAGACACAGAGAGTGGCCGATTGCAACACTTGCTTCATTATAATAATAAAAACACCAGTCAGACATAGAAGCTCATGACTGTGATCCCAGCATTTTGGGATGCAGTGGCAGGAGGATACGTTGAGCTTGGAAGTTTGTCGGGAAACTTCGTCGTTATGAAAAATACAAAAAACCCTGGAGTATGGTGGTGTGTGTCTTGAGTCCCAGCAACTCAGAAGGCTGAAGTGAGAGGACCGCTTGAGCCCGATTGTTCAAGTCTGCGATGCACTCTAACCCGGGCAATATAGCAAGACTCTGTATCTACAAAACAAAACACAAAAAACCCAAAGTAGGTTAGGCTAATTCATCATTTTTTATACTTGAAATTTATTTATTCTATGTCTGCATATTTAAAGCTCGTTCCTGCTGACACACACCTTCTTGATGCTTCACCCCTCTCCTTCCATAATAAAAGGCGCTGGGCAGCCCCCTTCAGGGAGCCAGCTCTCAAATCTTCCTCCCGTGTTTTCTCCTTTGAACAAATTCCCAGTAAAACCTTGTCTGAGGATCTGTTTGGTCTCATGTCAACGTATAATACATGAGAGTCGAAGAATCTGTGGTCACCAACACTTTTCTTTTTGAGTTGGAGTCTCACTCTGTCACCCAGACTGGAGTGCAGCGGCCGCTCCG
>NW_007267808.1:0-686 GCF_000164805.1 Carlito syrichta | reverse complement strand
TCAGACAAAAATACCATTTAAGTTATCAAAAATTAGAAAAAGATACAGAGGGCCACTACATAATGATAAAAGGTTCACTCTATCAACAAGAAATATCTATCCTAAACATATATGCACCCAACATAGGCGCACCAACATTCATAAAGCAACTTCTAGGAAAACTAAAGAAAGACATTGACTCTAACACTATAATATCTGGGGACTTTAATACACCACTCACAACCTTAGACAGATCATCAAGACAAAAAACCAGCAAGGAGATCCGGAACCTCAATGAGACTCTGGACCAAATGGACTTAATTGATACCTATAGAACACTCCATCCAAAGACCACGGAATACACATTCTACTCATCACCACATGGAACATATTCTAAGATCGACCACATAATTGGACACAAATCAAGTATAAGTAAATTTAAAAGGACTGAAATTCTGCCATGCAACTTTTCGGACCACAGTGGAATAAAAATAAACATTGACACCAGCAAAGTCCCCCCAAAACCCACAAAGACATGGACACTAAACAGCATGATGCTAAATAACTCCTGGGTCAATGATGACATCAAAATAGAGATCAAAAGATACCTGGAAACAAATGAAAATAAAGAAACATCTTACCAAAATCTCTGGGATGCCTTAAAAGCTGTAATAAGAGGGGAATTTATATCCCTACAAACACACATG
>NW_007267807.1:0-999 GCF_000164805.1 Carlito syrichta | reverse complement strand
CGAGGTTGAGGCCAAAGGATTGTTTGAGCCCAAAAGGTTGAGGCTGCAGTAAGCCATGCTTGTGCCACTGCACTAGAGCCTGGGCAAAAGAGTGAAACCCTTACTCAAAAAAAAAATAAAGAAAGAAAAAGAAATAGCCACCCTGTGAGAAAGAGGGGAGTCTTGAAGGCCAGAAGAGTAGTAGGTATGGGTGAAGATGGTGGCATCTCAGGCTGAAAATTGCATTGTGGAGAATTTTGAAGACACCCTGGCTCATGGGATGAGGCTCCAACCACTTCTTGAAGAAGTCACCTTCTGTGCCCTTCCCTGAATCTGCCCAAGTTCTCCTTCCCCTCCCTACCCAACTGTGGGCTGAGCTAGAGATGGGCAGAGAGACTGCAGAGATGCTAGGCATGGCTGTGGCTTCCTGTGGCTGGACAGAAAGTGGTGAGAAGCCCAATCCTGAGGACATGACACCCAAAGATCAAGACTTTGATTTCTAGTCCACTTGGACATCCACAAGGAGGATGCTAGAGAATGCAGGGCACATCCCCATGGATAGCACCATGCTTCACAGCCAGCACCTCTTCAAGGACAAGGTGGTGCTGGCCATGGATTTGGGCACAGGCTCCCCCTGCAAGTCTGCTGCCAAGGCTGGAGCTGTAAGGTCATTGGAATCAAGTGTCCCGGTATTTCTAATTATGTGGTGAAGATCACCAAAGCCAACAAGTTAGACCACATGTTGATCACCATCAAGAGGAAGTGGGGGAGGTGGCACTCCCAGTGGAGAAAGTGGACACCAACATCAGTGAATAGATGGGCTACTGCCTCCTCCACGAGTTCATGCTCAACACCATACCGTACACCTGTTACAAGTGACTGGCGCCCTTGACCTCATCTTCTCAGACGGAGCCACACTGTATATATGATGGCCATCCAGGCAGTACCAAGAATACAAGATCTACTGGTGGGAGAAAGGTCACAGCTTTGATATGTCTTGTATCAAAGATGTGGCATAAG
>NW_007267806.1:0-1059 GCF_000164805.1 Carlito syrichta | reverse complement strand
CTTCCAAGTTGCTGAAACTACAGGCGCGTGCTACAACGCTCAGTTTATTTTTGATTTTATTGTAGAGATGAGGTCTCGCCAAGTTGTCCAGGCGGGTTTTGAACCCGCGGGCTCAGGCAATCTGCTCACCTCGGCCTTCCAAAGTGCTGGGATTACAAGCTGAGTCACCGAGTCCGGCTGTCCACAACTTTAAATATGCCTTCAAAGAATCCCAGAGGGCTGGAAGTTCCAGATGGAGAAATCTAAAGTGTTAGGAAATTTTCACATGTTAAAGATTCCCCTCATAAAATCTGAATAAGAAAATGCATTCAAATATTAAAGTTACATAATTTGGGGAGGTTATATATGCAACTCTTTTATTTTGTGTTAATCTGTATTGACTAAGTAGTTGCACTGATTAGCAGCAGTAATATAGGTGAATTTATTTACTCATTCTTATCCTCCCACAGAATTGCTTATGCAGACAGATTAGTAATTTTATTTTATTTTATTTTTTGAGCCAAAGACTCAGGCTGTAATGTGATAACACAATCATGGCTACTGCAGTCTTGACCTGCTTGACTCAGACAATCCTTCTACCTCAACCTCCCGAGTAGATGGGACTACAGGCATGCATCACCATGTCTAGTTAATTTTATTTATTGAAGAGATGAGGTCTTGCCATGTTGCTCAGGCTGGTCTCAAACTCCTGGACAGGCAATCCTCTTGCCTTGGCCTCCCAAAGTGTTGAAATTACAGGTGTGAGCCATGGCACCTGGCCAATTTTTATTTTTAGAAAAGTTTTTAAAGATGAGGGTCTTGCTCTGTTGTCCAGCATGTGGTGCAGTGACCTGATCATAGCTCACTGCAGCCTGAAACTCCTGGGCTCAAGTGATCTTCCTGTTTCAGCATTCTGAGTAGTTGGAACTACTGTGAGTGCCACTACACCTGACTAATTTTTGTTTATTTCTTAATTTTTTTAGAAATGGGGTTTTGCTATGTTGCCCAAGCTGTTCTCAAATTTTTGTCCTCAAGTGATCGTCCCACCTGGGCCTTCTGAGTAGCTGGGATTATAGGCGA
>NW_007267805.1:0-868 GCF_000164805.1 Carlito syrichta | reverse complement strand
TTGTCTTCTCCATAAGCTTACAAGCTTATCAAGAAGGACCCTGTTCTATTATTTGTATATCCCCATGAGCAAGTAAAAATGGTAAACACAGAATTATGTTTGATTGACTATGGTTTAATAAAAAAAATTAAAAGATCTTGTATAATTTAAGCATTGTATATTATTATAAAGGCTAAAAAATTAAAAGATCATGTATAATTTATGCATTGTATATTATTAGAAAGGCTAGCTATTTAGCTCACTACAGGAACAGAAAAAATTCAATAGTTATTATATTTCAAAAATATATTCTGGAAGGGTGAGGCAGGATTGCTTGAGCCCAGCAGGTGGAGACTGTGGTGGCCGTGAGTGTGCAACCGCCCTCCAGCCTGGGCAACAGAGGGAGACTCCAACATAATATACATATGGTTCAGCCTGTAATCCCATGCATTTGGGAGGCTGAGGTGAGTGGATTGCCTGAGCCCACGGGTTCGAGACCCACCTGGGCAACTTGGCGAGACCTCATCTCTACAATAAATCAAAAATTAGCTGGATATGGTAGCGCACGCCTGTAGTTCCAGCTGCTTGGAAGGCTGAGGTGGAAGGATCACCGGATCCCAGCAGGTTGAGGTTGCGGTAACCGAGATCGGCCACTGCACTCCAGTCTGGGCGACAGAGTGAGACTCCAACTCAAAAAAAAAAGATATAGGTCTTTTAATTATGAAACAAAACAGTATATGGGGGTATCCCCCAAAATGTATACACATTGTCGGTATGGCATTTGCTCAAAATGTGGCATTAATCAAATGAATGCTAGTGTCACCACACAACAGGCAGAAAATGGAGAAATCACAGTTGAGCAAACAGCATGCTACACGTGCTACCATAA
>NW_007267804.1:0-541 GCF_000164805.1 Carlito syrichta | reverse complement strand
TTGTAGTATAGAGTAATAGACATTAACCAAAAAACCATGCAAAATAAATTTATAATTACAAACTGTAATTACTGTCCTGAAACTAATTTATGAAGTGCTATAGAATGAGAACTTCTAAAGAAATCAAGACATCAGAAAAGACACTCCTGAGAAAGCAACATTTGTGAAGAAATTTGGTAGAAGTTAATATATTATTACACAAGGTTTTTCCTTATAAAGTCATTCTTAAACTAACCTATTAGTTGCATTAAAAAGAGACCTCATCTTTACAACAAATCAAAGTTAGCTGGGTGTGGTAGCGCGTGCCTGTGATTCCGGCTTCTCGGAAGGCTGAGGCAGAAGGATCGACGGAGCCCAGCAGGTCGAGGCTGCAGTGGCCGGGAGCGGCTGCACTCCAGTCTGGGCGACAGAGTGAGACTCCAAATCAAATAATAATAATAATAATAATAATAATAATAATAATTTTAAATAATAAGACATTTTCATACTTAAAAAAGTGATAGAAATAAAATCTTAACTAAATGATAAATAAGATTTTAGT
>NW_007267803.1:0-794 GCF_000164805.1 Carlito syrichta | reverse complement strand
TGTTATTTAGTCGAAGTCTCACTCAGTCGCCCAGGCTGGAGTGCAGTGGCATGCTCACAGTCACCCCAGTATCGACTGCATCAGTCTTTCAAGTAGCTGAAACTACAGGCATGCGCTACATGCCTGGTTAATTTTTTGATTATTGTAGAGATGAGATCTCACCAAGTTGCCTGGGCTGGTCTTGGTCTCACGGGCTCAGGCAATCCACTCGCCTCGGCCTCCTAATGTGCTGTGATGACAGGCTGAGCCACCGAGTCCGGCCTGCAACATTATTTTTTAATTTATGTAGAGGCTTTAGACATCTCTATTTCACAGAAATTTATCAATAAGAAAACTATGCCCAGTTCAAACTTCTCTCTAGAGGCATGGATTATCCATGATGCCATTTGACCTTTATGAAGAATTAGGAGTCAAACCAAGCTGTTACTTAGTAGTGTTCATCACAAGTCACAGTCTAGGGCATATTTATGTGAAGTGTTTGTGCATGGCGGCCCCTCTTCAAGGGAAGGGTAGGAGTACCAGGATTTCAGGCCTGGACTGTGGTATTGGTTTCACATTATGTGTTTGGGAATGATCTCATCATTTTAGCTATTAGATAACTCTAAAATTGCATTGTCCAAGAGACAATAAATGTATTTGCTAAGAAAGAGATACTGAAACTAGACCCTTTAGTTTCAAATCCCAACTCTACTCTGGGCAAATTGGGATAGTAATACAATTGTTGATTTTATAAGACTGATTTGAGGCTCAAACAAACTCATAAATATAGCAGAATCATGGTTCATGTGGGTACG
>NW_007267802.1:0-902 GCF_000164805.1 Carlito syrichta | reverse complement strand
AGTTGGTTAGTTAACTAGTTAGTTGGGTAACTAGCTAGTTGGTCAACTAGTTAACAAGTTAACTCTCGAACTAGCTAACTAGTCAACTGGTTAGTTAGCTGGTTAAATAGTTTAACTAGTTAGTTGACTAGTTAGTTAGTTAAAGAGTTGGTTAGTTAACTAGTTAGCTAGCTGGTTAGTTGACTCGTTAGTTAGCTGGTTTAGTTGACTAGCTAGCTGACTAGTTAGTTGACTAGTTCGTTAACTAGTTAAGTCAGTTAGTTTACTAGTTAGTTAAGTTGCTGGCTTAACTAGGTTAGCTGACTTAACTAGTTAGCTAACTAGCTAGCCAGCTGATTTAACTAGTTAGCTACCCAGCTAGGCACCTGGCTAGCCAACTGACTTAACTCCATGACTTAACTAGCTAGCAAGCTGACTTAACTAGCTGACTTAACCAGCTAGCTACCTAGCTAGCCAGCTGCCTTAAATTTCTGGCTTAACTACCTAGCTACCTAGCTAGCTATCTAGCTAGCCAGCTGACTTTTCTAGCTGACTTAACCAGCTGGCTTGTTGACATAACTAGCTGACATATAGCTAGGTTCCTAGCTAGCCAGCTGACTTAACTAGCTGAAATAACTAGCTAGCCAGATGGCTAGCCATCTTACTTAACCAGCTTTTTAACTAGCTAACCAGCTGAATATCCAACTGATTTAATGAGTTGCCTTAAATAGCTAGCCAGCTGGTTGCCAGCTGACTTAACTAGCTGACTTAACCAGCTACTCAGCTGGATAGCCAGGTGACTTAACTTGCTGGCTACCTTTCTAGTCAGCTGGCTAGCCAGCTAACTTACCTAGCTGACTTAAGCTAGCAAGCTGGCTAGTCATCTCACTTAACTAGATAGGTACCTATCTAGCCAGCAGGCT
>NW_007267801.1:0-602 GCF_000164805.1 Carlito syrichta | reverse complement strand
TGAGCCCAGCAGGTCAACTCTGGGGTGGCCATGAGTGTGTCACCACATAACATCCTGGATGACAGAGTGAGATGGATCTCTTTCTTCTGTCATGTGAACTCACAGCAAGAGGAGTGCAAAAACCTGAAGAGAGCCCTCTCCATTAACTGAAACAGACAGTACCTTGATCTTGGACTTCTCTTCCTAAAGGACTATGAGAAATAAATTTGTGTTATGACAGTCACCTAGTCTGTGGTATATGGGTATGGCAGCCTGAGTCGACAAGATACTCCCCAACCCAACTTTGTCCTTTCTATGTTTGCAGTAATCATTCCCTAAAGCTCTTTGTAAGGTCTTTCTCTCTGTGCTGTCATGGCTTCAAAAGGATTGTCCACAGTAGGAAGATTTGTTCAGCATGAGAGTTTCCACTTGGGCCTTGTTGTTTGTGCTTATGCTGGTCTCCAGCAGCCACTTGACACCAAATTCCTTCCCTTCATAACTTGCTTTATCAGACAGATGGCCTGCACTCATTCTGTGAACACTAGTAGCTCTGCAAGGCCAGTAAGAGTGTTTGGCATTCAAAGTAGTCACTTACTGGACCTTCATATTCTTGAAGCCAAATT
>NW_007267800.1:0-750 GCF_000164805.1 Carlito syrichta | reverse complement strand
TTTTACTTGATTACAGGCATAACAGAATAATAAGATCCTTAGCACGTTGTTCTTTGTATGTATCAGAACAGTATCATGCCATGAAATGAAAATAGGCACTGAGTGGTGTGGGTTTCCCTGGAATTCTACAGTGGAATACATTGCAAGTGGTTAGGTCAGGAGATGAGGGGTGGTAATACTATGTGGCTAACCTGATTTGTAGCAGCTGGTGTAGTTTACTCAGGAAATCTTAAGGAGACCACATTCAGTGTTTATTGTTATTTTTTAAATAACTTTTTTCTTAGTAAGAAAAGATTTGTGTTTCCAGGCTTCAAAGGAGACTTTTTTTTTTTTTGACCAGTAGAATTAGACAGTGTTTATTGATACTCATTGCTATAGGGAGTCCCTTGGCTTACTGGAATAATAAGTGCTTTACTTTCATTATCTCATTTATTCTTAACAATGTTTTTTATGAATAAGAGATGAAAATATGACTCAGAGAGAATAAATATCTAACATCGGATAACTAGTGAGTAGGGTTTTATGATTCATCTGACTCCAAAATTTATAGCCTTCATTGCTATTCTGTAAAAAATTCCAAATATAGAATGACTCAAAACATCTACCTAAATTAACTTGGCCTTTATTTATTGAGGCCTATTTGGTAGTGCTGCAGTTGGGAGATACAGACTTGAATGAGGACCGAGGCCCTGAATATCATGAGACTTGCAGTGTAGTGGAAAGAATATCATCAAACCAGTAACACTAATT
>NW_007267799.1:0-828 GCF_000164805.1 Carlito syrichta | reverse complement strand
TATGTGTGCAGATATTTTTTCATAAAAGTGATTTAAGTTCCTCCCAGATATACTCCCAGTAGTGGGATTGCAGGGTCATATGGGAGGTTAATTTTTAGATATTTTAGGAATCACAAAACTGTTTTCCACAGAGGGTTGTACTAGTTTACACTCCCACCAACAGTGTAGACATATTCCCTTTTCCCTGCATCCTCTTTAGCATCTGTTGTGTTTTTTTGAGTTATCAATGATGGCCATCCTGACTGGAGTTAGGTAGTATCTCAGTGTGGTTTTAATTTGCATTTCTTTGATGACTAGTGAGTCTGAATATTTTACCATATATCTCTTGCTTGCTCATATGTCTTTTTTTTTAGAAGTGTCTATTTATATATTTTGTCCACTTTGTAATGGGGTTGTTTATTTTGTTCTTTTCAGCACGTTTGTGTTCCTTTTAGATCCTAGATGTTAGACCTTTGTCAGATATACAGTTGGCAAATATGTTTACCCAATCTGTGGGCTGTCTCTCTGCTTTCTCAATGGTTTCTTTGACTTTGCAGAAGCTTGTCAGTTTGATGAGGTCCCACTTATCTATCTTATCTCTTATGACAGTGACACTTGAGGTTGTGATCAGGAATTAGTTGCCAGTTCCAATTTCCATAAGGGTGTCTCCTGCATTTTCTATGGTTCTTATAGTTTGAGGTTTTGCATTTAGGACTTTGATCCATTTTGAGTTGATTTTTGCATATTGAGTTAGGTATGAATCTTGTTTTAATCTTCTGCAAGTGGTCAGCCGGTTTTCCCAGACACAGATTTTTTTTTAAAATACAGTATTTGTGGGAAATCTGTGGA
>NW_007267798.1:0-322 GCF_000164805.1 Carlito syrichta | reverse complement strand
GAACTCAAAAAACCCCCCAAAAAACAAAAAACAAAAAAATCCACCAAGACCAGGAAAGAGAAAACAATATGTAAGGGAGAGGTGGAGTAAAGGACAGTGAAGATTAGAGAAAGCAAATATTATACATGAATCTTGTGGGATCCTGGACTGAACAGAAACAAAATGAAACAAAGCAACCTTAAACAGCATGTGGGAACAACTTGAATTTGAACAGTATGTTAAATAATGTTGTTAAATTAATCTTAAAATCATTGGGTATGATGTTGGTGCACCACAGTTATGTAGGAGAACATCTTTGAGGAGGAATTTAGGGTAAGGCTAT
>NW_007267797.1:0-803 GCF_000164805.1 Carlito syrichta | reverse complement strand
CCTGAAATATTTACAATCAACTTCATAGCAAAACACTCACTCTCACTTCACTTTTCTATGGATCCGAGCCTCATATCCACGATTCCGGTATGACCAATTAATACATCTTCTATGAAAAAATTTCCTTCCACTCACACTGGCTTTTGTATATGATACATCTCAATACCCATCATAATATGCAGCATCCCACCCCACCTATAAGATAAGAAATATGTCTGACAAAAGAATTACTTTGATAGAGTAAATAATAGAGGTTTAAATCCTCTTATTTCTAGAATCATAGGAATCGAACCTATACTTAAGAACTCAAAATTCTTCGTGCTACCTAATTACACAATATTCTACAGTAAGGTCAGCTAAATAAGCTATCGGGCCCATACCCCGAAAATGTTGGTTTATATCCTTCCCGTACTAATTAAACCCCTAACCTTATCCTCTATTTTCCTTACCCTATTTTCAGGCACTATAATCACAATATTCAGTTCACACTGATTACTAATTTGAATCGGACTAGAAATAAGTATATTAGCCATCACGCCGATCCTAATTGAAAAAGCCAACCCCCGCTCAACCGAAGCAGCTACCAAATACTTTCTAATTCAAGCCACAGCCTCCATACTTCTAATAATAGCCGTAATTACAGACTCAAGTTATTCCGGGCAGTGAACTGCTATAAACAAATTCAATCAAGCATCCTCAATAATAATCTTAATTGCCTTAATGATAAAACTAGGCCTCTCACCCTTTCACTTCTGAGTACCGAAGTCGCACAAGGAGTGTCACTAACATCCGGAATATACTCC
>NW_007267796.1:0-949 GCF_000164805.1 Carlito syrichta | reverse complement strand
CAAGCCTGGTTGATTTTTTTTATTTATTGTAGAGATGAGGTCTCGCCAAGTGCCCAGGCAGGTCTCGAACCCGTGGGCTCAGGCAATCCACTCACCTCAGCCTCCCAAGGCATGGGATTACAGGTTGAGCCACCAAGCTCAGCTGATAATGCTTTTTCATTGGGAGGTGGGGATGAGAGATGCAGCAGAGTCCACTCTTCTGTGGAGTAGGGCAAGGGGAACATTAAAGTGAGCATAGAATCCAAGTGAACTCCAGGACAAAGGCTTGGGACAGACAGAGGATGGGAGAGGAGAGAAAGGAAAGCTAAATGGACAGAGTTAGAAAGAGGATTTTTCTTAATCTTACATTGGAAGAGGAGAAGCACTTCAGGGCATCAGTCATGCATGTGAGATATACTGACAGCAAGAGAAATGACATGGAAAATTTGAAAGAAGTTGGGAGTGTTATAAATTTACACTCCTTGGTGTTTTCATGAAAGACTGTAAATTGAGATTTACAGTGATTTTCAGTGATTTTGGTTGCTGGAGTACAACAGATACTAAAGTTTGGTTTGCTCAACACTTCCATTTCCAGCTCTATTACAGAAAGTTTAGCCACATAATTTATCATCCTGAGGCATTGGAGGCTAAAAGGAACCCTGTGAATGATTATGTGAGTGTTCCCAGTGTCAACCAGGACTACCGCAGGCATATCAAGACATGATTTATTCTAATAAATACAATTTTAGTCAAAAATGCTTCTATAGCAGCTGGAAAGTGAGATACTCAGACCCTCTAATTCCATTGCATATAGGGTGGCCAAGTTTCATATTTCCAGTCCATGAGATGGAAGCAGAAATCCCTGAGAAGGACTTGCCTCCCTAAATAAATCAACACCAGAGAAGAGACAAGGCTTTTGCTCCCATTCTCCCTGGATGGATCACAGACATGGTACCTGGAGATGCATCAG
>NW_007267795.1:0-1021 GCF_000164805.1 Carlito syrichta | reverse complement strand
CCTTAATGTAAGCACAGCAGGCATCATGGAATTCAAAATTGTTTGCTTGAAAATTGCAGATCTCGTGGTGGGTCTTGTGATGCATAGTTTGTAAAGCACGGAAACTTGTATGCCCCCAGCAAGTGATTTCACACTGCTGGAGGGTATAGAAAAATGGTATATAAGTTGGAAGGAGTCCGAATAAATTTGGCTTCAGTCCTCAGACTGTTCCCAGAAGAACTGCCTCCAAGTGGTCTCTTTTCGCTGTCCAGATTCTCTGGTGCGGGTCCTAACCCACACTTGGTCAGTGCTGGTCACCGACAGGAATGCAAACTAGTGCAACCTCTTTCGAAGACAGTGTGGTAATTTCTGAAAGAACTAGAAATTGACCTTCCATATGACCCAACAATTCTCCTATTGGGAATATTCCCAGGGGAACTCAAATCATTCTACAAAAAAGATACCTGCACATGTATGTTTGTTGCAGCTCTATTCACAATAGCAAAAACATAGAACCAACCATGTTGCTCATAAAAGCTGAACTGGATAAAAAAAATTTGGTACATATACACAATGGAATATTACACAGCCATAATGAAGGACAAACATATGGACTCTGCAGCAACTTGGATGGATTTAGAGTCGATCATACTCAGTGATCTATCACAGAAACAAAGAACAGAGTACCATATGTTTTCACTCATAAGCAGACCTTGAACAGTTTTTATAATACTTTAAGAAAGGGATTGGCAGTAGTGTGAAACTGTCAGGGTAGGGGAGGGGTGGAATTGGCAGTTGAGGGAAACTGCTAGGGGAGGGAGGGGCATATCTTATCAACAAGAGTATCTGCATAATCAACGTTTGTCTACCAAATTCTGAATTGTACCCCACATTCTTATAATAAAAAAAGTTACCTTCTGTATCCATCTCTGCAAAACGTACCTCTGCAAAGGCACCCAGAAGTAAAAAGGAAAATAAATTGTGAGACCAGAGTTTTAACTCATGAAGGAGAAAAGTACCCAGGGATGACTACCTCCAAACA
>NW_007267794.1:0-909 GCF_000164805.1 Carlito syrichta | reverse complement strand
CAAGCTTGTGGGAAGAGGAGATTCTTGAAGTAGCATTACAGGTACCAAAAATGCATGAAGGAAAGTAACTTGAGAGCGTTTCAAAGAATGGTATGGCTTAGAGTTATTTGCTCTTGTTTTGAAAACAGGAAGAAAATGGTGTTGTTTCACATTTTGGAACTAAGGTTTAAGGTCACAGTCTGAGACATGGCACTTTCCATTCTCACCAAGTCTGATAAATTTCTGCTGCTAGTATGGATTCCTCAGGGTGGCAGATAGGTACAGGGGACTCAAAGGCTTGACTGGAGTTCTTCTGAGGGCAGCACCGACTCCTTGTAAACACCCATCATCAAGTAAGTCTCCTAATAGACAACTGACCTGACTTTGGGGAAAATAACACTGAAAACAACCTAGAGTAAGTTTTAAGGTGAACTTGACTTACTTGGCAGTCAGAAGATATCAACTTCCAAAGGAACTTTGGCACATGCGTGTGCATTACAGAAGACAATCTCTGGTGTGTAGACCCCACCCTCCCAACAGCAGACCACTCACATCTCAGTTTCTGTTTGAGTAGAACAGTCACATTCTCAAAGACTTAAAATATAACTCTCAGACATGCCTGATTTTTAACTGTAATGTCCTCATAACAGAAGTTCTTATCAGAGATCTGCATGTCACTTGGCAAACAAGATGGTCTACTTGTTAAATAAATAATACATTAGGTAAGTAAATTCAAATGAGATTACTCTAAACATACACTGCTATTGAAACATAATTTCTATATGGCCTAGTTAAAGAAGAGCAATCTCTTGTTCCTGACAAAAAAAAAGTTTTAAAATGATTCCCTGGTGGCTGGGAGAATAGATTTACACGCAATGCACAGAGGTCATTTCAAGAACAAGATGACAGACAATGCAGGGAGCAGGCATC
>NW_007267793.1:0-778 GCF_000164805.1 Carlito syrichta | reverse complement strand
AGTATGCTGGCTGTGGGTTTCTCATAGATGGCTTTTACTATTTTGAGGTATGTTCCCCGTATGCCTAGATGTTCAAGGGTTTTTATCAAGAAGGGGTGCTGGATTTTATCAAAAGCTTTTTCTGCATTTAATGATATGATCATGTGGTTTTTGTTTTGACATCTGTTGATGTATTTAATTACATTTATGGTTTTACGAATGTTAAACCAGCCTTGCATGCCAGGAATGAAGCCTACTTGGTCATGGTGGATGATTTTTGAGATGTATTGCTGAATCCGGTTTGCTAGGATTTTGTTGAGAATTTTAGCATCTATGTTCATCAAAGATATTGGCCTGTAGTTCTCTTTCTTTGTTGGATCTTTACCTGGCTTGGGTATTAATGTGATGTTGGCTTCATAAAATGATTTGGGGAGAGTTCCATCTTTTTCAATTGCCTGGAATACCTTCAGTAGGATTGGTATCAGCTCCTCCTTGAATGTCTTGTAGAATTCTGCTGGAAAGCCATCAGGACCAGGGCTTTTTTTTGTAGGAAGCTTTCTTATTACGTAGTCAATTTCTTTGATTGTTATTGGTCTATTTAGGGTCTCAATTTCTTCTTGTTCCAACCTAGGTAGGTTGTGTGATGTCAGAAAGTCTTCCATTTCCTTCTGGTTTTCAAGTTTGTTTCCATACAAGTGTACGTAGTAGTCTCTAATGATCTTTTGTATTTCTTCAGGGTCAGATGTGACTTCATCTTTTGTGTTTCTGATTATGCTTATTTGGTTCTTTTCTCGTTTTT
>NW_007267792.1:0-698 GCF_000164805.1 Carlito syrichta | reverse complement strand
TTCTCATTATGTAAATGAGATAGCTCAGACTCCAAGTGCTTCGTTTCAAGGGTATTCAAATGGCAAGTGTCAGTCCAACTGCAAAACTCTGTCCCTGAATCCCTACATGACATAATTTCTCACAACATGGCCATTGTCATGCCTTTCAAGTTTACAAAGGCCTGTAACAATATTTTCTTTGTACCTTTCAGTGCTTTCCAAGGACACCTCTATTCTTCCTTCCCTATTTCCTTCCTTTCTTTTATTCTTTCTTTTTTTTCTTCAGCAGTTGTTATTTTTGTATTTGGGGAAAATGTCAATGTAAAACACAACAAAGCATGTAGCAGCAAGTCTATCTGTGGATTTTCCAATTGTTCAAAGCCTCTTTCTGTTTGAAACTTCTTGCTTAGTTTGAGAGTTTGTCCAAGGCAACTCTTGGTGGCTTGATTGTACAGATGGCACAGCATTCCCATGTATTGAACTTTGGAGTGTTGAATTTCTCTCATGCAGCACAATAAACAATTTGCCTCTCCTAATTATTCCATTTTCCTTACTAATTGGTAACCTTCTGGGCCATTTGTATCTGTGGGCAACTTACAAGTATTTTAAAAGTATTTTGCCTAGAAAAACACTAAATATGTCAGCCCTTCCTTCTGTATGTTTGTATATGTTGTCCTGAGAAGTATAACCCTTGTGTGCCAGTATTCTTTTTAGAAGGT
>NW_007267791.1:0-815 GCF_000164805.1 Carlito syrichta | reverse complement strand
GTTGTTTTTTTCTAGTCTGAGACGAATGTTGTTGGTAATTTAATGGGTATTGCATTGAATTTGTAGATTGCCTTAGGTAAGATGGACATCTTCACAATGCTGATTCTTCCGATCCATGAGCATGGAATATTTTTCCACTTGTTCGTGTCAGCTTTGATTTCTTTGAGCAGTGTTTTGTAATTTTCATTATAAAGGTCTTTCACGTCTCTGGTTAGGAAGATGCCAAGGTATTTCATTTTTTGTGTGGCTATTGTGAATGGAATTGTGTTTTTTATTTGGGTTTCTGTTTGTTTATTATTGGTGTAGAGAAATGCGATTGTCTTTTGTACATTTATTTTGTATCCTGAGACTTTGCCAAAGGCCTTTATCAATGTAAGGAGGCCTTTGACAGATTCTCTTGGGTTTTCGAGGTACACCATCATATCATCTGCATAGAGAGATAACTTGACTGCCTCTTTTCCTATTTGAATACCTCTGATTGCCTCCTCTTCTCTGATTGCTCTAGCCAGGACTTCCAATACTATGTTGAACAGGAGGGGAGAGAGTGGGCATCCTTGTCTAGTTCCAGTTTTCAGGGGAGTTGGTTCCAATTTTTGTCCATTTAGGAGTATGCTGGCTGTGGGTTTCTCATAGATGGCTTTTACTATTTTGAGGTATGTTCCCCGTATGCCTAGATGTTCAAGGGTTTTTATCAAGAAGGGGTGCTGGATTTTATCAAAAGCTTTTTCTGCATTTAATGATATGATCATGTGGTTTTTGTTTTGACATCTGTTGATGTATTTAATTACATTTATGGTTTTACGAATGTTAAACCG
>NW_007267790.1:0-756 GCF_000164805.1 Carlito syrichta | reverse complement strand
TTATTTTATTAGTACACTACAGTATTTTGATCTATTTGTGGGGTTGATAGACAATAGAGCCTTTTCATAAAAGTAAATCATTTGTAAACAACCTTATACATGTGACCTGGTGAACATTGTCAAAACTTTCTCAAAGACATCACTGACACTTAATGTTGCAGCTTTATTCATTTATTCTAGTATAGTAGAAATAAAATCACATTTCATGTGATTAAATCTGCAAATCATTGAGTGTGTATAAAGTTGAGTTTTCCAATTCATGAGTCCATTTATTTTTCTTTTGTTGTGAAATACCCATCTGTCTTTTGCTTACACTTTAACTGTATTTTATATTAAAGATTTATAAATCTTTCATATATATAGTTCATATGAAGGCTTTGTCAATTATTTGTATCCCAATTGTGTTTTCCTAAGCATATAATTTAATTTCAAATTATTTGAATTTAACTTTCTTATTTCTCTGAGTTCACAAATATATTTTTTAAGGTATTTTACCTTTTAAAATAAATTTATAATGGCCCTCACAGTAATGTCAGAAAATGAACTTTCAAAACCTTTACTTTGGTATTTTAAAGTGAATCACATAAAATAAAGCCATTATTGGAATTAACTAACTTTCTGTTTAACGTATCTTATGACACACTTTACACACATAAAATGAATTAAATGGTTTTAAATATTTTTTGTCTATGACAACAGCTTTCAAAAGAAGATGTATGAGCAGCCAAGAGATAAATGAAAAAATGTTCACCCTCA
>NW_007267789.1:0-952 GCF_000164805.1 Carlito syrichta | reverse complement strand
TATTGATATAATTGGAAATTTATAAGGCAGCCTCTTTTTTGTCAACAGTTTAATTTTTCCTGTTTTAATTTTTATTTGATAGGAAAAAACACAGAAGATATCATCAACCCAAAAGAATCAATGGTAGCCCAGTTGTCTTCATTTGAACTACACGTATTGGCAGAGTAGTTATGGTAATTTTTCAATTTGGTTAGAGTTATTTTTATCCCAGGTAATTGTGCCGCAGTGTACGTGTTAAAAACTGTCACTGGATATAAAATAGTAAACGAAATAGCAAATAATTATGCTGTGAATATTATTTTGACTTTTCATTAGATGCAAGTGTTCATTTCTTAGACATGAATATTTATTTTAAGCAGGCAGAGAGGCAAAATATCAACAACATGAGATTACGGTCTATAGACGAGAGGAGTTCTTCAAACAGATTTAGTAATATACCTTGAACACATTTGCATGTTTTTAAGCTACAGTGTCTCATTTCTGCAGTTGAGGGAAAGATATTCGTTTATCTGTTGTTTTGAGGATCAAATGACACAATGTATTGAAAAAACCCAGAGTACTATTGACATATTACTATTACATTCAGGAAGTAACTTAGATAAATAATCCAGCAGGGGTGAACTTTTCATTTTTAGACACTCAACTCAAATCAACATAATGAAAGTGTGGGTCACAGTGACATTTCCTTCGGTGCTTAACAATAAAATTATGGACCTAAACAATCACTAGAGATGTAAGAAGTGGAAAGGTAACAGAAAATCTTTAAGTCTTAACGCCATTTTTTTTCGCAGTTTGTTAATAAGGACAGCAGTCTAACTTTCATGAATTCCAAACCTGGAAATTCCAATATTAAAAATACTTAAGGATCAGCTGTTCAGCTATTTGCATACACGTAATACTTTATTCTTCAGAATGATTCCACCCAAAATGAAAATAATTAGTGATAGGGTAT
>NW_007267788.1:0-791 GCF_000164805.1 Carlito syrichta | reverse complement strand
TCACCCAAATTAAGTTAAATATTTTTATGGTCATTCTGCAAAGGTAACCACAAACTTTTAGATTAGAGGTTCTTGAAGCTGTTAGTCATATGCAGTTTTTAAAAAAATCTGTATTCTTCTTGAGAGAGATTTCAGAGTTCTCATCAGATCCCAGATAGATCTAGAGACTTAGGCAACTTTGATTTATTTTTCAAAATAATTTAAAGTTTAGTTTTTAAAATGTAAATTTTAAATTGAGAAATTGATGTATAATTCACAGAAAAAAGGTAAAAGGAAATTTCAGTATCGCTAGGTATAACTCTCTTGAAATCTAACATTCACCATGTCTACAAGGGTCAATAATTTTATCAAAATATTATCAAATTTATTCTTTATTTGGGAAGATTTTTAAATGTACTGTTTTTATGATATTAGGCATGCATTATGTCAACTTTGCATCTCACTGTAAATGTAGACATTAAAAGTATATATGTATGTTTTTTTAATATTTTTTATTATGGTTTTGTGGGGTACAGTTAGGGGTTAGGTATACAATTACGTTTCATTCAGGCACCCTGTTGATAAGAGGTGTTTCCCCATCCCCAGACAGATATTTGCTACTGCTAAACCCATCTCCTTCTACCCCCCACAGTTTCTCAGTACCATCAGTCATTTTCATATAGTATTACATTGGATGTTCAAGGTCCATTATATAAGTGAGAACATGTGATGCTCGGATCTTTGTTTCTGTGAGAGGTCACTCAGTATTATAGACTTTAGTTCCATTCAGGTTGCTGCAAAATTCATGATTT
>NW_007267787.1:0-930 GCF_000164805.1 Carlito syrichta | reverse complement strand
CATTATAGATCAGGTCCTCGAATAACATCTTTTTGTTTTCATTTGTTATCATGTTGATGAGGGAAAAAAATCAATTCCCAGCTGGGGTCACAGTCTATGTGGAGGTTACACATCTTCCAATGTCTGCATGGGTTTACTCCAGCTATTCTGGTTTCTTCCCATGTACCAAAAATGAGCACATGAGGTTAAATGGGATATCTAAATTCTCCCAGAATGAGTGAGTGAGGGTGTACATATGCCCTGTGGAGGAATGGCATCCTGTCCGGGGTCGGGCCCCTCCTTGCACACTGAACAGCTGGAATAGGCTCTGGCCACCAACAACCCTGAACTAGAATAATTGGATAAATAGTTGTATTGCCTGATTGTAGTAATGTTTCTTAAATGTATGTACAGCTCACATTTATTTCAATGTTTAATAAAGTGTGTTGGTGTTTATTGAAAAGTCTAGTGATATTTTGTGTCCAAAAATATGCTGTGGGAACCTAATGCTTGTTTATATCAATTAACCTGTGATAAAATTGGTTTTGCTTTAATACATTGTTTGCTTAAAGGCACAGTTTCCAAGAAGCTATCAATAATGTTAAGTGAGATCATGTAATTTCCAGAACCATCTTCAGTCATTACCTTAGGGATCAAAAAATTTCCCCTGAATTCCTGGACAAGACAGCTAAGAAGCTATTAAAAGCAACAGGTCTTTAAAACCTGAGTAAGTTAAATTGCCAGTAGATGGTATTTCTACCAATTTTGAAAAGTTTTGCTAATGGGCTGATTGTCATAAATAGCTGAAACTATGGGACAGATTCAAAGTTGTATCTGTAGATTTCTGGCTGTGTTTGTATGAATAGCACAGGCCTCCTCCCTCAATTTAGATGCTTTCTCAATTTAACATCAGAAACATTTCCCACTTATTTATCCTACTGTACACTGGAG
>NW_007267786.1:0-798 GCF_000164805.1 Carlito syrichta | reverse complement strand
AAAAAGGAACACTTCTACACTGTTGGTGGGAGTGCAAACAAGTGCAACCTCTTTGGAAACCAATATGGTTATTCATAAAAGCTTTAAGTATTGACCTTCTCATATGATGCTGCAATCCCCTACTGGGAATATATCCTGAAAAACTCAAATCACTCTATAAAAAAGATATCTGCACACATATGTTTATCACAACATTGTTCACAATAGCAAGAACCTGGAAGCAACCATGCTGTCCATCAAAAGAGGACTGGATTTTAAAAATGTGGTACATATACATGATGGAATACTATGCAGCCATAAAAAAGAACAAAATCATGAATATCGTAGCAACCTGGATGGAACTAGAGTCTATAATACTGAGTGACCTCTCACAGAAACAAAGATCTGAGTATCACATGTTCTCACTCATATAGTGGACCTTGAACATCCAACGTAATACTGTAAGAAAATGACTGACAGTGGTGGGAAACTATGGGGGGGAGGGGAAGGGAGATGGAATTAACAGTAGTAAATATCTGTCTGGGGACGGCGAGACACCTCTTATCAACAAGGGTGCCTGAATGAAGCCTATTTGTATACCTAACCCTTAACTGTACCCCAGAATATCATAATAAAAAATATTGATTAAAAAAAGCATGTATTATGGGGGTACCTAGGGAAGCCCACCTTGTCATGTACCATAAAGTCCCCTGTAGTCAAAAAAGGGAGCATGCATCCATTTTCACCAGAAAAAAATGAACATTTTAAATGTTTTCTTTTTAAAGAAATAACTGACATCCCTCCCTCCCTTCATATTTG
>NW_007267785.1:0-843 GCF_000164805.1 Carlito syrichta | reverse complement strand
AAAATATTTATCATAAGCTACTACAGTGTTGCTAATCCACAGCTTACATTCTTCTCCAAGATAAGAAATCCAGACATGTTATGGCCCCATCTCTTCTTTAATTTCCACCCGAGGAAATTACTTCTGCACTTAAAAATTACTCTGCCCCAGTCAGTCTCTTTGGTCCAATATTCCCTCCATCTCTTGGGCTCACTCTTTGTTCATATCCTCTGTAGTGTCCAGCAGTTGCCAACAGACACAGGCAGTTAAAATGCAGAGACAAGAAGGACCAGAAACTGTGGCTAGGGGAAAACTCAACTGGGGGTCTGAGGACTGTGGACAGTCAAACTGCAGACTCAGCATCTTCTCCTGGGGTGTGATTATTCTCAGCCATGACCCAGACTACACTTGTGACTTTTTCACAAAAAGATGGACCTCCTCAGTACTCGACTGCCTATATATGTCCTTCATATTTTGTGTGACACAGAAAGTTATACTCTGAGCCAGGTACCTGTTGTCCCAGCTACTTGAGAGACTGAAACAGGAGTAATATTTGAGACCAGGAGTTCAGGGACATAGGGTGCAATGATTGGGCCTGTGAGTGACCACTGCACTCTAGCCTGGGCCCCATAATAAGATCCTGTCTCTATAAAACAACAAAAATAAATTAAAACAATTATTTTTTTTTGTCGGGGTCTCACTCTGATCCCCAGGCTGGAGTGCAGTGGCATAATCATGGCTCACTGTAGTCTCAACCTCCTAGGTATAGGATACTTCTGCCTCAGCCTCTTGACTAGCTGGGACTACAGGTGCATACCACCATGTCTGGCTAATTTTTTATTTTTATTTTTGCAGAGATGAGGT
>NW_007267784.1:0-535 GCF_000164805.1 Carlito syrichta | reverse complement strand
ACAGAATTGAAGAGGAGGAGGGAAAGGGGGAGAGAGAGAAAAATCTACAGAAATGGAGAAAATCCAAAAGAAGAGTATGGGTCTCTCCCAGATGCCTGGGAGAGCAGACACTGAGAAAACTGACTTTGGAATGCAAACAATGATAATCCCCCAGAATGAAGGGTCTCAAACTGCAAATGTACATATCAAAACAATAATGGAGAGATTAAAAAGAATTGAGGAGACACAAGAAGAAATTAGGAAGGAGGTGATATGTGAGATAACAGTAATAAAGAATTCTGTGAATGAAATAAGTAACAAACTGATAAGCATGGAAAGCAGAATTACCCAAGCAGAAGAAAGAATTTCAGAGCATGAGGACCAAAATGTAGAAATAACCCAAACTCTTAAAAACACAGAAAATAAGCTCAAAAAGACAGAACAAAACCTTCAGGAGATGAGTGACTACCTCAAGAGGCCTAACCTAGAATAATCGGACTCCCTGAGGCAGAAAGAGAAACAGAGACCACATTGGAACAAACTTTCCATGAGATCA
>NW_007267783.1:0-834 GCF_000164805.1 Carlito syrichta | reverse complement strand
ATTTTTTAAAAAGACTTCAGAAAAATAAGCTAATTTTCTAAGACAGTTTCTGTCAGAAAATATCGTTATTCTAACCCCGGACTAATAGATTGGCTGAAGGTAAAGTTTTCAACTAGGAAACATTTTTGTCTTACAATAGTTAAGGTGTGCTTTAATTTTCTTTTCACACTTTTCTGTCTCTTGTTTTTTTTTTCTCTCTCAAAACTTCTGTCCCTTTGTCAGAGTTCTTGGGATATTTCCTTATCTTCTAACCTGTTGTTTGTTACTTTTACCTCGGCCAATTATTTATTTTTACTTTTGTTACTCCCAGCTTCCTTTTATTATATTAAGGTTGTCGTATATTTATAGATAATGCATATACAATGTATATATACACAAATCTATACATATGCATGTATCTTTTTACTCTCAGGATATAGATTAGAGTTGTTACTTTTTTAGAAGTTTCAGTGCATTCTCAGAAGTATGTTGTTTCCTCCAGTTTCCACTTTGCTGTTTCATTTGGTTTCTATCTTTTGTCCCATATATGGCAAATGCCACTTGTTCTTATTCAAGACTGAGGCCTCAAAAGCTGATATGGATTGTGGTACCTCCCTACAATGGGACATCACTCCACCATAAACATGAGTAAGTTACTGGTACATACTATAACATAAACGTACCTCCACGATATTAAGCCATGTGAGAGATGTCAGACACAGAAGTCACACATTGTATGATTCCATTTCCATGGAATGACCAGAACAGATAGATCCCTGAAAACAGAGCAGAGACTGGTGGTTTCCAGGGGTTGGGAGATGGAGAGAATGAGAAGAAACTTAACAGGAACAGTAT
>NW_007267782.1:0-949 GCF_000164805.1 Carlito syrichta | reverse complement strand
ACTAGTTCTTTGGAGGGGTCGATTTAAAAGGGCAGACCAATACCTACACAGCCAATCTGCCAAGCTTGCTCCTGGTTCAATGCTGGATATGGCCCTCCCAAGGGGCTTGGCTACAGCCCTGTTTGGTCTTGAGCCTGCAACCAAAATGATCCACCAAGGGCCCCCAGAGGAACTGCACACACTAGCGTTTTGATGGAAAGGTCTGTCTGTCCAATAACATCAGTCTCAGCATCACTGCTGAGCCACTGCCATATGGCTTGGCTCCAGCCCTCCTTAACTGTGGTCCCAGATCATAGCTGCTGGCACAAGTATCCAGAGGGACACTCACTCATATCTCACAGGCCAGGAGTCTGAGTCTCCCTAACCAGTGTCCCAACCTCCATTCCACAGTAGTTTCCTAAAGAAGTCAACCTCAGCTCTGATCCCTGATGCTGTAATCAGTGAGCTATCCCAACTGTGCTCAAACCTACTAGGAAATGAATACCCCTCTGAGCCAATGACACTAGGCTATCCAGCCTCACCCCACAGCATATCTCAAAGGAAGAGTCTCAGCTCCAGAATGCCCTGCTGCAGTTGAGGAACTGTTCTGTCTGTGTAGGGACTTACTGGAAGACATGTAGTTGTATGAGCCAATGTGACAGACACACCAGGCTCCAATCCACAGCAGATCCCAAGAGGACTTAGTCTCAGCTCTAGCCTTTCCTGTTGCAGTGGAAAAGAACTACCCCACTGATGCAGGAAACAGCTGGGTGATGCACACACGATGAGCCCATGAGACAGGCCCACCAGCATTCCTTGTGTAGCAGATCCTGAGAGAGCCCTGTCTCAACTCCAGCTCCTCTTGCTGCGGTTGGAAATCCATTCCACTTCTTCAGAGACCTTCTGGGAGATAACACACATTGGGGCCACAAGAAAATCTTTCTGGACTCAAGTCCCTGACCTCCATGTC
>NW_007267781.1:0-336 GCF_000164805.1 Carlito syrichta | reverse complement strand
GAAAGAGAAGAAAATGCTCCCTGATGGAATTTTTCTGAGGTATTGCTGCTGCACAGAGACAGGCCCTCCCAGGAGTAAGCCAGTGGGGAGCCAGCTGGGGATATCAAACCAAGGTTCACTCCTGGGATCTGAGGTGTCTGGGGGGAATATACAAAGGAGCTTCCTGTGGTTAGACAATCTCTCATAACTTCACACCCAGAATATCCTAGCACAAAGACTTGGAGATCAGCATTTGATTCTTATACTTAAATAATGCCTCTCTGAAGAGATTCTCACAGTTACCTTCATTTACTAAGTGCTTACTTACTGGGTGCCTACTATGTAGCAGGCACCATG
>NW_007267780.1:0-771 GCF_000164805.1 Carlito syrichta | reverse complement strand
GGTGGAGGCTCCGTTGGCCTGGAATGTGTCACTGCACTCAAGTCTGGGTGACAGAGTGAGACTTCAACTCACACACACACACACACACACACAAAGAATCATAAAGAACAAAAAAAGCCCCAAATGGCGTAACTTCAGCCACTGTGGGCAGGAGGCTTGGCGTTGGCTCACGTTTTGGCTCCAACCCTCTTTCCATTTCCCATGATCAACGCACTCCTAGTTAAATGTCTTTCTGTTCGCTAAATTCAAGGACATTTGAAAATAATATTTGTGTCTTGAAACTTTGTTTTACAGACCTCGCACTACACTCCCTGTCTATGTGATCAACTATCTGAAACTCTGGTCGCTGCCATATCGGACAGTTATCTGCCGTGACGACAACCTCCCCCCTCCCATGTCACATTTCACAAAAATGCTCCTGTTCTCAAACTCTTAGAGAAAGCCTTAGAAACACCCAGCTTCAAACACTCAGCACCAAATATCTCTTCAGTGTTTGGACCCCTCTTCAAACTTGAGGAGGTGGATCAAACCGGTTTTTCTGTAATTTACTTTCTAAACAAACTTTTTCTCAGAGACCCTTGTGAAATTCTTTGCATCTTTCCCAGGACACAGCCACCGTGACCTAACAGTAATTACGCCTCCGTGCAACTGAAGAAACAACACACTGAATATATAACTTCACAACATTAGCATACTCTGGTTGAGGGTGTATTTTGTCCCTGTCTGTGGGACTTGTCCATAAAGCATAATGCTTTCTGATGATGACCCTAT
>NW_007267779.1:0-862 GCF_000164805.1 Carlito syrichta | reverse complement strand
CCCTTACTGGGAGTATACCTGTAAGAACTCAGGTCACTGTATAAAAAAGATACTTGCATACACATGTTTATGCAGCATGGTTCACAATAGCAAGAACATGGAACTGTGCTGCCCATTAAAAAGAGACTAGAAAAAAAATGTGGTGCTTATGCACAATGGAATATTATGCCACCATAAAGAAGAACAAAATCATGAATTTAACAGCAAACTGTATGGAATCAGTTTATAATACTGAATGATCTCTCTCAGAAACAAAGAGCTGCGTACTAAATGTTCTCACTCACAATGATGTGGCAGAAAGGGGGGTTGGTAACAGTTAAAGGTATTTCCTTTTGAAAGGCAAAGGTGTAAACTTTAAAGACCCACCAGGGGCCAGACAGGTTTTGTTTAAAACAGGCCAAATGACCAGAAAATGGCCATCTCATGGAAATACAAGAGTAACTAATTCACAAACTTATCCAAAACCCCTCTTCTAAAGTTGGTGGTTTACAACCCTGTAGTTCCTAAAAACCATTTGTTCTTTGAAAAGTCTGATTTTGCTGAGTACAACTGTGTAAAATTCCAAAAGCAATATATAATTACTCAACACGACCCCCTCCCTTTCCTAAACAAGGGTATAATACCCCACTTCTCCTGTTCTGGGGGCTCAACCTCAATTTAGATGCATTAGTTCCTTGAGCCCGCTGTGACGGTTAGCGTAATAAAGTTGCCATTTCCTATAAGGGCCTCAGTGTTACAATCTCTCTGCCTTCCCACTACATATCTGTTGAACTTGCTGGGAAATGGAGAGTTTGGAAACCGTGTGTTCCACCTCCTTTGTCATTGAGATATGACCTCCAGGGCAATGGGAAGAACAATCTTG
>NW_007267778.1:0-684 GCF_000164805.1 Carlito syrichta | reverse complement strand
AGGGGCGGGGAGCTGGCTGAAAGGGCATTCTGAGCTCTAATGCAGGGAGCAGAGCCAGACTCGAGATCTTTCAAAAACGGTTCTGCTCACCCTCTAGGCTTTTACGGTTCACTTCTATAGTCCAGAGTTCTTCGGGCCTATATGTCAGCTACAGTGAGATATGCGACCCGCAGAGCACCATATAGAATTTGGGTTTTAGCCACATCGATCGATAGGGACGTTTTTTCTCTCCCGACTTCCTGGTGCCAGGTAACGGAGGTATCTCACAGCTTTTTCCGGTAGGGCCCGGCAGAGGTGGTGATCGAGCTCGCCATAGTAGAGTAAAGGGCCTGAGACGTCACGCGTGATGCAAAGGTTATACGAATCACAAAGCTTACGATGACATGGATACACAAGTGACATAATTCACAAGGCTTACGATGACATCGAGACTCTATTATTCGAACTTATGACCACTCAGAAAAAGGGAGTCAAAGGAGATTCCCATCTTGCCGTTGATGGGGGGCAGACTCCAGGGAGGTCAACGATCCTTTGAAGCTACTCACCGGGAGTGCCCAGGAGCTCAGGGAAGCACACCCTCTATCAGCTCTTGGGAATGTTGTTCAGGAATAAATGGGAGCGCTTGCACCCTGGGCCTGCCCTCCTCTAGGGGCTGTGACGAAACGGACAGACATCAGAGAGCCG
>NW_007267777.1:0-839 GCF_000164805.1 Carlito syrichta | reverse complement strand
TTTTGTATGACAATCTTCATGCCTGTAATGTGTGTGTCACTCAGAAAGTTCACCAGAATGCTTGATGGTGTCATCAGAGCCATTCAGTTATCAAAAAGATGTTTTGTGCCCAACATCTAGGAATCTTCTTGATAGGCTGCCTCTGGACTCAGAAACTGAGTTTATAATGTACTCCAACTATTAACCTTTAATTTTCTTTTTTTTCTATAAAAATGCTCTTATTTGATACCTGATTATTTCAACCATATAGAGGCCAAACCTTGACAGGAACCCACTTGCAACACTGTCTCCTAAAATAAGACACAAATGTTTAAGTGAACTGACCTAATCTTAAATCTAAGAGATTGGATGAGGAGTAATTCAACTCAGTTTCTGTGCTATGAAGCTTCTTAGAGAAGTTTCAACTGGGAGAAATGAAGGATGGATGAATATGCCACCCTAAAACATTCTATTTGGGGATAAGGGTTATTTCAAGCTAAAGGCACTTAAAAACACACAGCAACAACAACAGTGACTTCAAGAAGGATGTTTTGATCCTCCTCTTTTTCATGTTGAATGTAGAAGATAAAACCCCCATATGGAAGATGTCCTTCCCACCAGAAGAAAAGTTTCACTTCTATTTTTAAGCACAGATAGTTGAGATGGAAAGAATTCTGTACAAGCAAATGTTGTTAAACTCATCCTTATCTTTCTAGTCACTTCTGTATCTAATTAACTACCTTAGCCCAAGTCCTTCTGCCTCAACAGTTTTTCACAATTTATTATTCTTTGTCCAATTTAATATGTAAATGGTCAACTCCAACTGCATCTTTGGGTCTTTATTTTCTTATGAAGGCTTG
>NW_007267776.1:0-776 GCF_000164805.1 Carlito syrichta | reverse complement strand
TTTGGGGTATATTTTATAAAAAACACAAGCTCACTGTTCTTATCTCAGATTATCCCATTATATAAGTTCTGCTATGAGTTTTTATTTATTTCAAGAGTCATCCTACCTTACTGTTAAAATCAGCTTTCAGAGAACAAATATTTTCACAATTGATAAAACAATTCTACTTCACGTTTAAAACGTCAAGGTCTACATAAAGGATAAGGCACTTTAAATTCTACATAAACAAATAGTAGTTTAATAATAAATAGATAGCAAATCCATTTCAAAGGGAAGGTCTCAATAAAGCCCAATATATTCAGATTAGATTATCAGCACAGATATCGAAAGAGCTTACAGTGAGAAGTAGCTTCCCAAGAAATAATTTACCCCCGATCTTAAAGAGGAAACTCAGAACAACAGCAAACTTCCAACCGTTCTGTGGCCCGAAAGACCGGCAGTCAACCACATTCAAAGTACTTCAGGTCATTAGTCTTCTCTTGCTGACGTTTATTGCATCTTCCTCTACTTTCCCTCACAGGGCTAGAGACAGAAACTTTAAAGATTCTCATTGTTCCCACCAGATCTCCATTCTTTTGAATGCTTTAAAAAAACACCTCAAAGGAGGATTTGACTCTTTGTTCACCACGGAAACACCTTCCCATTCATGTAAGGAATGTGCTTGTTTATAAATGATGATACATCATCACCAATTCACTTGGCTTCCATAACCTCATTTCCTTCCTGTGTCTGTCCAGTCACAAATCCATTGCTACCCTGGGGTAGTATATTAACCG
>NW_007267775.1:0-613 GCF_000164805.1 Carlito syrichta | reverse complement strand
AAAAAGTCACTCTGGCCCCCTATCAGAATGCAGGCTTATGGAGTTCAAGTAATATGTGGACTTTTGCTCAGGTCCATATCACAGTGAATTCAGTGAGACCCTGAGCCCATCCTGTGGTCACCTTCCTAGTTGGAACAGACACAGTCAGCAGCTGGGAGGGTGCCCACACTGGTTCTCTCATCTGTGAAGTGAGGTCCATTATGCTACCATCAAGGACTTGAAACATGCAAGATTCCCACCACATCCCCATTCAACTCTCCTGTCTGGTCTATGCAGAAGACAGATAGATCTTGAAGAATGGCAGTGGGTTGGCATAAGCTTAACCAAGGTGACTTTGATTGTAGCTGCTGTGCCAGATGGCAAGCTTCATGGCTGCAGTAAATTAACACATTCCCTGGCACTGATGTGCAGCTTCTGATCTAATCTGGAGGATGATTTTTCTACACACCTGGTCCTAATGTCCACCAGGAGTGGTTTGCTTTCAGCTGACAAGGCCAGAGACACACTAACAATGTTCTACTTCAGAGGTACAAGAGAGAAGCCCCCTTCTAAATATAGAAATTTACTTACAAAAAATTATTACATATTTAATCTTACATGTTAAAACTTCAGT
>NW_007267774.1:0-887 GCF_000164805.1 Carlito syrichta | reverse complement strand
CTGAGTCCGTGGGTTCGAGACCCGCCTGGGCAGACAAGACCTCATCTCTACAATAAATAAAAAAAAATTTAGCTGGACGTGGTAGCACGTGCCTGTAGTTCTGGCTACTTGGAAGGCAAAGGAGGAAGTGTCGCCAGAGCCCTCGCAAGTTGAGGCTGCAGTGGCCAGGAGCGGCCACTGTACTCCAGTCTGGGTGACAGAGTGAGACTCCAACTCAAAAAAAACCCAAAACCCAAAAACCAAAAAACAATAAATAAAAACACCTCAACAATGATGAAAGTATCCAATCTGATGAAATGGCTGAAAGCCATTAATTAAGATATTACACGCTTTAGTCACACAAAATCCACCACTGATAATATATGATTTATTATAATGACTGAGATTTATTCTCAATGATTATGAACACCTGAAATGTAATAAAACTAGATCAAGTGAAAAAGTTATATCATTTCCCATACTTACCTATACCAGAATAGGAAACTTTATATTTGAGAGGAGGATTTATTTTTCCCCTATTGAGGTACATGATCAAAGGTCTTTCACTAAGCGAGGAACGAAGATGATCCCTATTGACAGATTCTCCTATGCAAACACAGATGTTCTTCCTGATGCTGAAAGTCCCATGCCTGATACCTGTCATAGCATCCTTAATATAAAAATGTCCATTATTACCAGATGAGATAGGTGCCCCAATTACTGTTGGTTGTGGGGGCTGAAAATTTATCTGCTAATTTTCATAGTTTTTATTTGAAAGAGCACTCCAGGTAACTTAAGAAACTTGTTTTATTGCTCAATGGTGTGGTAGTAAGCAACTGGTTAGCTCTCATGAGTCTCAGTTTTCTCATTCTTAAAATGGGAAAAGGAGATGAAAAGAGGGACAGCAG
>NW_007267773.1:0-691 GCF_000164805.1 Carlito syrichta | reverse complement strand
GAGCAGTGACAGGCACCATATAAACACAGAACCCAAAAGGCAGGGGCAGGCTCAGAACCCAAAAGATCTCCAGAGCTGGGAGTGGAGGGAAACCCACAGTCATGAGTCAACAGGTAAGGAGGCCCAGGGGCCCCCGAGAGGCAGAGGCAGCTGGAGGGTCACTTCCTCTATGTCAAGTGCAAAGAAAGTCACCCAGGAAAGACCCAGCTCATGTTACCAATGGCCCATGAGGCCAGGGCTTTGAGTGGGTTGCAAGAGGGACACAGAACAAACTCTGGTAGCGGGCCACCCTTGTGTGGTGACCGCATCTGTGACACCCTCCAACTCTGTGTGGCAGGGGTGCATAAAGTGTTGGCTAGAAGTTGGTATGATTGCCAGGGACCTGGTGGAGGGTGTGTCTTTCTGAGCCAGCAACTCCACTTCTGCATGAATTCTGTAAGTCAGGATAAGGCCACGTGCACATGGAAAGGTGTACAAGGGTGTCCCCTGTACAACGTACAGTACTGTGCTAAGCAAATGGGGATGTATAGCCACCCTAATCATTTAAAGACTGCTTGGTCAAGTTGCAGTCTCTTCTTCCCATGGAATCCACAGCCATGAGAATGAATGAACCTAGGGTGCATACGAATGTACCCCCAAAATATATGACTCAGCAAAGAGAAGGCGATCTGCAGGAGTCATGCAATATGCT
>NW_007267772.1:0-954 GCF_000164805.1 Carlito syrichta | reverse complement strand
ATGCAACTTTCATTTCAAGTCAGGGAGTTGACAGAACATTTTATTAAATTTAAAATTTGTGAAGTGTATTATATTAAAAAATATTTCAGGCCAAGCGTGGTGGCTCATGCCTGCATTCCTAGCACTTTAGGAAGCCGAGGCAGGCGATTTGCTTGAGCACAGGAGTTTGACACCAGTCTGGGCAATACAGCAAGATCTTATCTCTACAAAAAAATAGCCAGCCATGCTGGAGGAGGCTGAGATGGAAGAATCGCCTGAACCCAGGAGTTCGAGGCAACCATGAGCCCTGATCATCATGATGGTGCCACTATACTCCAGCCTGGCCAATAGAGTGAGACCCCTACTCAAAGAAAAAAAAAAGGAATTCAAGTAGGTGGCAATGCTTGCAATTTTCAAAATGCTAGGGCTACTTTTCTGAGAAAAGTCATTCAAAACTGTGAGGCCCTTGTGATCACTTTTTCTCACATCAAATCTTTCATGTGTCCCTCCCTTGAAAGGTTTTTCTTCTCTCTTCCACAGAATAAATACCCATCTCAGGTTCCAGAGTACTCAAGATTCTCTTCAAGGAAGCATTCTAAGAGTTGGTGATTCCTCTTCACGTACCTTTGCAGGTTCTGTAGCCCCTTGGTGGCCTTTATCTCTGGGTCACCCCAGCGAAGCCACAAGAGTGATTTTTCTCAGCAGAAGAGACACTCTGGGTGGCTGACTGACTGAAAGGATGAAAATCTGTCATATTAGCTGCTGATTAGACTGGACAGCTCATTAAGGATCATCATGCCAGTATCTTTCACCGGCCCTGATGGCCCCTTTCAAAGGAAGGTATTGGTTAACCATCTATAAAACAAGTTCTACTATCCTGGTCCTAGGAAATTGATTGAACCAGGAACTGAGACACTAAGAGTGTCTTTCTGAGTCAAACTGTGATCAGATTCCCCTGCTCTGAGACTCAAAAGC
>NW_007267771.1:0-733 GCF_000164805.1 Carlito syrichta | reverse complement strand
AATAGAGGTAAGAGGTAGGTACAATGGTAGCATAAAGGAATTCTGAGATCAAGGCACGTGCATGTCAGCTTCTGGTAAGGGCTCACTTCTGGTTGCAGAAGACTGCCTTAGTCACTGTGTACTCACATGACTTTTTGTGTGCATGGAGAGAAAAATGACATTGATGAAGAGGAATGCTTCCCAGAGGAGGTAACGACTCAAACACATGTCAATGAATGAATCAAAAATTTTCAGTGAAATAAGGAGTGGAAAGGCAATTTCCGATAGAAGGAGAGCAAATAACATGCAGAGGCATGGAACAGCTTGGTAGAATTAGGGAAGCATAATCAACTTCATATGGCTAAAAGAGGGCACATCAATGTAAATGACAGGGAATGTAGTTGGAGAGTTTGGTAGAACTGGAGCTGGAGAGGTCTTGCATAATTAGTTAGTTACAGAGTCACTGGGGAGAGCTACTACACTCTCCCCTATCCCCAAACAGTAGGCTTTTTCAGGTCAGCCAGACCTCACTTCACATCTTTTACTGTTTAATGAATTTTCTGGGTGCATGGGCCTCTTCTTTCCATCTTGTGTCAATGAGAGGGTGAGAACTCTGTGAAGTGACTCAGCTGTAGACACACTTTGAAAAATATGATCTTCTCCTAGGTGTAGGATTTTTCTGAAATGGCACACAGATTCCTTCAGACCTTGAATCTCCAAGTCTTTCTTAGGTGTCTAGAGAAACCTGCCATCT
>NW_007267770.1:0-818 GCF_000164805.1 Carlito syrichta | reverse complement strand
TTAAAGTAGAAATCTGAACATTTCTTGAAGTTACCATCATGTGAGATGAATCTCCGAAGGCAGTGAGACATTCGAGGGAGGTCATGTCTCCATGTGTGACAGCTTCCTGAGGCCATATGTGCAACTCTGTCCTTGTCATTAGGAAGTCAAGCATTCGAGATACTCGTACAGGAGTGGTTGGGACACCACTAGGGGATGTTTTTTGGTCGCTGACAAACCAGTAGGCAAACCAGTCATTGAGGGCTGCTGATGTCTAGAGGGACCAATGCCAATGTCTGCTCAGTCCAGTGGTACTTTCTGCCCACCTCCTGGTCATGATTCCAGAGTGGCACTGCCCAACAGCAAGTGTGGTGACACTGGTCAGCACACATCCTCATGGCCCAGACCCAAGTCAGCCACCACAGCTTCTGGGGCCCTGGAAACATACCCTGATCAACTGAGACACTATATTTAAAATTGGATGTCATCATAACTACACTTAAGTTTAATAGTCACACATGGTGATGACATTTTCAAAACATTGAATAAGCAGTTGAAGCAAATGCAAAAAAGAAAAAAAAAATTTCTGAACACTTGAATATCTAAACCTGAATTGTACCCCACACCTTTAAAATTAAAAAAAAATTAGAAAAGAAAAATGGCATTTACTCTGTTGTTAAAGAAACACTAGCTGGGCTCGGTGGCTCAGCCTGTAATCCCGTGCCTTTGGGAGGCTGAGGTGAGTGAATTGTCTGAGCCTGTGGGTTCGAGACCCACCTGGGCAGGGGAGACCTCATCTTTACAATAAATCAAAAAATCAGCAGGGCGTAGTAGAGCAT
>NW_007267769.1:0-942 GCF_000164805.1 Carlito syrichta | reverse complement strand
ATGGAGATGGTTATTTAAGACAGATAGATTTGGCCTGGCATGGTGGCTCACACATATAATCCCAGAGCTTTGGGAGGCTGGGCAGGAGAATCATTTGAGCCTAGGAGTTCAAAATCAGCCTGGACTAAATAGCAAGACCTATGTTTGCATTTTCTACAAAAAATTTAAAAAATTAGCTGGGTGTGGTGGTGCATGCCTATAGTTCTAGTTACTCCAGAGGCTAGGTCAGGAGCAGCCCTTGAGGCCAGGAATTTGAGGCTGCAGTGAGCTGTGACCATACCATTGCATTCCAGCCTGGGTGACAGAGCAAAACCCTGTCTGAAAAAAAAAAAAAAAAAGGTTTGAATTCTAAGCCAAGCTGTATCAGTACTATGTGACCCTAGGTGCCTGACTTCTTTAAGCCTTAGTTTCCTTACCTGTAAAATGGGGATGATAGCAGTACCTACTTCCCAGGTTTGTAGTATACATGAAAGCAGGAAATGTAATAAATTGCTTAGCACAGATCCTGCTACACAGCAAAACAATACATATCGTTAACATTACCATCATCATTATTGTTTAAAAATTACCCTTAATTGGGGTAAAATTTACATACAATAAAATGCACCCATGAATTATGACAGGTGTGATACCTGTGTAACTATTGCCATAATTCAAATATAGAACATTTACATCAGCCAAAAACCATTATTTTAAAATAGAAAAACTGATGTCTTATATAGTAGTAATGCAAAGGAGTAGTCACTGTGTAAAGCAAAATATCAACCATAAATGAGAATGAGTAAGTGCTAGGTATAATTACAAAATGAGGGGGAAGGCATGTTCCTTTTGAGGGAGGTGGGACAAGCCAGGTGTACTGCACATGATTGCTTCTGTACTATAATTGTTCTTTGGTGGAAGAGCTCATTCACAATCCATTATGTGTTTGGAGTGGGGCTGTTT
>NW_007267768.1:0-1028 GCF_000164805.1 Carlito syrichta | reverse complement strand
CATAAAACTTAATTCAATGACATTTTAACCTAAAACCTAAATCTGATTGCCTATTACATGGAAACTACCTACGTCTCAAAACCTGCCATGCCACTTAAAACAATGAACTGCACAGTTGCCATAACGACAGCCGGGGACTGAAGCAAGCTGAAAGTTACTGCACGTACAAAAACCAAGAACGTTCTGCTTGACCAAAAGCAACCTAATACAACTATTATCACCATTATAACGTCTAATCATAACCCCAAATGAAACTACATACTGGAACAAAAGCTAATCAATCAGTTTACTAGGAAATAACAGTTAAAAATCTTAAGAAGAAAAACAGTTTAGAAAGAAAAAGAGATATAAAATAATTCTGCTGTGCATTTTTCATAGGATATAATAAGATTTTATTTTAGACTGTCACTTCCTAATATTGAAAATTCTGTTGTCTTATAATACACTGGTTACTATTCATATGTACACACTTGATGTTATATCCTTGTCTCATAGGCGACCTTCTGAATAGGCCTTCATAGGCCTCAGCTGTGTGGTTACATATGTTGGCTCCCAACAATGACCCACGAGCCTGGCCTTTGTTTTGGTTTTCAAGTGAGCAGAACAGGTTGCCCTTGCACATTGATGCCCCACATGACAGAGCCACTCAGATTGCTGAGAAGTGACAATTTCATTGGAGGCTTCACAGTGGTAGCCATGGAGTCCTGAAGGGGCATCTCCCTGCCTCTTCCTGGTGTGGAGCACGCCATGGCCCCCCGGGCAGGTTTGCCCAGTCTGACCCTGGCCAGCTATGTGGCAGCCACCCACAGGCCCTCCAGCAGCAAGGCTGAAAGCCCATGTGCCCACAGCTGTCCCTGAGACCGATGCACAGATGGACCTTCCTCATCACCACTCCATGCTCCCTTCCTTCTGGATCAGAAGGAAATGAATATATTTATGTTTTGGGAGGAAGAGATCACCACTGTCAGGCTGTCACCACAGGCAGCAGTCACGCAGGGACTTGTTTCTTTGAGCTTCCGCGTGGCTTC
>NW_007267767.1:0-1036 GCF_000164805.1 Carlito syrichta | reverse complement strand
TCGAGCTGGTTTCTTGCCAGGAACTTTATGGCACTGAGTCAATGATCTTTAAATAAATGGATGTCACATGAAGCAGACCTGAAGACAATCAACTGAAAGAGGCATGAAGCTGGCTCCTACGATTGTGGCTACTTTGTGCATAACAACATTATCACAAGAATCACAGAGACAGGGAGGGCAAGTGCATTCATAGGAGGGCAGGTAGGGTGGAGTCAAGTACGATTGAATATGTGGGTCTGCAACTCATGGCTGAGATCTGGATCATAGATATGGATTTGGGAGCCTCCTGGTTAAGGCCCAGGGGTTAAGTAAGGTTCTCTGAGGAGGGTGCATGTGTTGAGGTGAGGGGCAGAAAATAACTCATAAAAGTATGGAGGTTAGCAGGGGGGCAAAAGAAAAAATTAAGAGAAAGATAGGTGAAGAAGGAGTGACAGGAGACACAAAAGAAACCTTCAGAAGGGGTTGCATCAGTGACAGCAGGTGTCAGGGTCAGGCACAAAGGCCAGATGTAGGCACCTGTAGTAGAAGATAGTAAGGTCCCCTGGAGCCAAAGGACCAAACTGTGTTTCTGGGGCTCTAGTTTATGAAATTAATTCTTTCAGTTCCCTAAATTCCAATCACCTCACGTGCTTATTTAAAATTCAAATGTTGGACTTATTCCCATGCCTCGTGAATCAGAATATTTCTGGACAAGTTTCAGGAATTTTGACATGTTTTTCAAGAGATTCTGAAGTTTTAGGATGCTAGGATAGTATACGAGCTTTCTGCCTGAATTTTGAAGACCAAGAAATAAAAGGTGGGCTTAGAAAGAGAAAAAAATTCTGGCCTGAGAACTGTGGGTTGGAAAGTAGAAGCAGTCAATAGTAATACATGACAGAGTCAGGTGGATGCCAGGACCCACATTTCACTGGGAACATGCTTCTCTTCTGAAGAAAATACTAGAGCGCATTCAAAGAGACTTTCTGTGAGATGAAGAGAACAATCCACAGGTGCTCAAGTCCTTCAAGCCACAGTTGATGCATTTCAGTCATAAATG
>NW_007267766.1:0-792 GCF_000164805.1 Carlito syrichta | reverse complement strand
GACACAGACATTATAAAAGACATTGAAGAACTATTTTACTTTCATGGAAAAAAAAATCCTTTTCATCATAGTTTTATTTTTCTCACTTGGAACCTTCTACTTTTATTTTTCATTGCTCTTGAGTTTTTTCCTCCTCTATTTCTGCAGGATTCTTCTAGTTTCAGCTTTTTTTCTTTAAAAGATTTAAAGTCTACGAATTTATCTCTGAGTAAAATCTTGGCTGAAGCACATCAGTGATCTCACGTTCTAAACATTTTGTAATTGCTTTTATATTTTTCATTTTTGGTTTCACAGTTACTAAGCAGGGTGCTTTTTTTATTTTCAAGTAGTAGGAATGTTGGTTATTAATTTGGGATGTGGTCAGGAAACATGGTGCTTTTTCAATTTTTTCTTTGGGGAATTTACTGTGAGTTTTCTTTGTGCCCTAGTGTATGACCAACTGCTTGTGTATACTTTGAAAGGTAGTGTGTTCTCTGTAGTGACAAAAAGCTGTAAAATGGATTTCTGTTGGCAAAACCTATTACTTATATAATTAAAATACCCTGTAGTCTTTTACTCTGGTCTACTTCATCTACCAAATTGAAGGCAGGGTGATAAGGTCTTCTTCAACTCTTCTGTTTTCATCTCTTCTGCATTTTTGCTTGTAAATTTTAATACCGCACATTTGGAACATAAAGGATTTAACTGTCATACCTTCACCGTGATCTATTCTTCTTGCCAAAATTGAATGCATTGTTTTTCCCTCATCTTATACTTTGTCTGACATGAATTCTGGCCTGTTGGCTTCATTTT
>NW_007267765.1:0-846 GCF_000164805.1 Carlito syrichta | reverse complement strand
TACTAATGCACTAGATAATTATTTTCTGATTGGAAGTCATTGCAAGCTTTTATAGATCATCATTGTATCTTATAAAACTTAAAATCTTAGGTTACTAAACTTCTACTATAATTCACAACTTTAAGTTTACAGGAGAGAATCTTATTTGAGCCCTAAGCATTTTAAAAAACTAATTACCCCAAAATCAAGGACCATATTTTATTTCATCCATATGGCACCTAACATATTAATGACAGGAACTGAATATTTTCCAGTGTCGCTATGATGACTATCAAATTATGCCAATGAAATAAAAGATAACTAGTGAACTACAAGTAGACACAGACTTTAAAATTCCATAAGTTAAAAATTGATTTTTGGAAAATTTGATCTCTAGATTGCACAGTAACAATTCATCAGCGACACATGGAAATAAATCAAGAAGAAACAAGTATTATGGAGAAATTGTTCTATGTTTCTCCAGACATTTTGAAAAACTTTTATAGATTTGGCTGTATTAGCTCCTCTGAAAAATCCTCTTTAACTTACTAATTTCATTCAATAATAATCAAACTTAATATGAGGCAATGCAGCAGTAACTTGGGAAACAATTCCCAAAGAGGGTAAGCAGGAAATTTTTATATATTGCCACAACTACAAAGTGCTTTGGGAACATGTAAAAGTTTCTCAAAGGAAGCTGAGATATGCAGAAAGCCTAGGAATTTACCAGATAAAAAAAGTGGAACGGTGGACAGGATTCTATAAAGAAAGGGAACCACATGTACAAAGTCAAGGCAACATACAGATAGTATGCTAAATTCAAAGAAGTAATCAAATCTAATGTGAATGGGTTTTAGAATGCCAGTC
>NW_007267764.1:0-540 GCF_000164805.1 Carlito syrichta | reverse complement strand
TTGGTTGTGAGGCAGACATATGCAAAATCTTCTAAGAAACTGCCAAAGGGTTTCATGCAAGTGGCTGTACCTGTTTTACACTCCAGTATCTCCAATCCTCACCAGCATTTGGCACCATCAGTCTGTTCTATAAGGGATGGTGATGGCTTACTGAGCAGCACTCATGATGCGGAAAGAGGAAATAGTTCTTCATAGGACAGCGTTATTAAGGACAGGGTCACTGGCTCCCTGGAGTGTTACTCCTTCTCTCTAAGGCTGAAGGGTTTATAACCGGCTCAGCCATAGCTTAAACGAGGTTCATTTCACTTTTTTCACTTTCTTTACTTTTTTTTAATTGGTAAAGATTAGGGTCTCATTATGTTGTCCAAGCTGATTTTGAACTCCTGTCCTCAAATATTAATTTGATGCCTGCCTTGACCTCCCAAAGTGTTGGGATTAAAGGCATGGTCCACTGCATCCACCCCATTTATTTTCTTTTTTATCAGAGCACTTTCACACACTCTTTCACAGTGAATCCTGATCAAATCCTGGTGAGGAATT
>NW_007267763.1:0-823 GCF_000164805.1 Carlito syrichta | reverse complement strand
TCATGGCTGGTGCTGGGTGTTTATTAAGGGGCTGGTGGCCTTTGGCAGAGGGTGAGCTGCTGCACACACCAGAGCCATCAAATGACATGGCCCATGCAGATGGCTCCATCCCGTTCATGGAAGCAGACAGGTCCCAGTTGGCCGGGACAAGCATTTCAGTCATCCCTTAGAAAGTATCACTTTTAAAAGCTCGATTAAAAGATTATCTGTGTATAATATATCTGGGTTTATGATGCATTCGGATTTCATCATTTCCAATTCCCAGTCCCCCAAACGAGCATGCTTACATTTGACATCACAAGTCGCCAGCCCACGAGGATTTTCCTTTGGTTTCCTCAAATGCTAATTATGTAACAAGTCTCATTCAGTTCATATGATTCACTTGAGCAGTAGGTACTTCGTTTACATTCAACAGTCAAAAGGGATGTGAAGCCTCTCTTATTCCTCCAAAACAATCATGCTGTGTGCCCAGCTCCTTTGTGTGCAGTGTTCACATCCACCAGTGCTGTGAGTGAGATCGGACTCAGAGCCACCACCAGCAGGTCTGTTCTGTCCTGTGAATACAGAGGATGAGTATTAAGTCATTCGCTCACCAGCACAACTTGAGCAGATTTCTATATGCCTGTGAGAGTAGCCTCCAACTAAGAATGCACGCCGAAACTCTGACTGCCCCAAATGCTAATAAATGCATTGGACCAGGATCTGGTTGAAGTGGTGTGTTTTCAAACCCTTTAGCTCTCATGGATAAGAGCAAAGGTTATTTTGTGTCTGAAAACAAACATATTTCTGGAATCATTAATACACAATCTCCTAAACCTTATTT
>NW_007267762.1:0-709 GCF_000164805.1 Carlito syrichta | reverse complement strand
GGCAGGACCAGAAATACGTGACTTCAGGTCCCCATAGAAAGTCCCACATGGGCCCCGGGGACCAGTGACAGGCTAAAAATAAAATGCTATGTTCATTAAAAATTATTGAAATTTAAAATATAGGCACTTTATTTTCTGTCGACCTTCCTATATCTGTCATAATAACTGAAAAGAAAAATATGTGCTTTCTAGGAACTTCCAGTGTCTTCTTGTTTGATTTTGCTCGGCTTGACTTCCACCTCTCCCTGTTCTGACATCCAAGCCTGGGCTCTTTTGTTTCTGCTTGGAAGGGGAGGCCCTATCTCCCTGAGGAACCAGGGGGACATGGGTTTAAAGTGGTTTCTTCTGGGTTATGGGTAATGGGGTCAGCATTGAAAAGTGCACTTCAGTTGTGGAATTTCTTCCTAGAAAAGCCCCCATGGTTGGCCTGTCTCTAGACTGAGGCATAAAATGACCACCCTTGATTTTCACAGCACTGTCCTAGGGCTCTCGTAGGGGGACACTGACAATTCCTGGACTCTGGGGCAGAGATGGAAGGGGTCCTCACTGTCCCCTGCATCCTCCACACAGATTTATGTTCTCTAACACAAGACCAGTCTGGGCGGGTCCCCCAAGAGTTGTGCCGAGGTCTGTGATGGGCTAGGTACCTCTAGATGGGACATGGTTTGGGACAGTCATACTCGTCAAAGACTAGGAACCATCAGCGTCA
>NW_007267761.1:0-773 GCF_000164805.1 Carlito syrichta | reverse complement strand
TTACACAAGTAACTCCATCCTAGAAAAAGACTTTATCTTATTTCCTAAAAGACCTCATGCCAACAGGGACCGGTTGTTTGCCTCACCCGATAGACACCACAGGCAACCGGGTGAGAACAGAACCAGGCATATGCCCTTCCGCTGTCAGACCTCATCAGAAGGCTTTGTGACCATAAAAAGAACAGGACTTCACCAGCTCGAAACAGCCACTTGAACAGACACCATCTTGCTGTCCCCACGAAAAGCTCCTGTCATCTTCCACCAGAGACTCTGCCCATATTCTTGCAAGATGTGGATGTGCCATCCAAGCCGGCACGGGAAAACTCCTCCTCACCTTGGCTCTCCCTAACCTGGTTCGCTAACCCTTTCTCCTTTCCATTTTCTGTTGACATCCCACGTTACTTTGACATGGAATGTTTAATCTGTGATTTTTATATATTGGTTAAGTGCACTACTATCTACTGTGTGTGATATTGGCTGGACTGGAGGAGTGGCTTGAGCCTGCCTGCCTGACGCTCTTACTACCTGGTAAAAGGGAAGTACGAAGTAGCGTTGTCTCCTCGGGAACACCGTGTAGCTTGTGGCTTTTAAGATCACACCAGCCTCGGTAAAATTCTGACATTTTGGAACACTACAAATATGGGTGTACCTGGTCTGACCTCGTGCCACTCAGGATATAGAATGTAGAAGTAATTATTTTTAGAGTGGTCATCTCACTCTGTCGTTCAGGTTGAGTGCGGTGGCACAATCTCAACTCACCACCACCTCTACCT
>NW_007267760.1:0-542 GCF_000164805.1 Carlito syrichta | reverse complement strand
TGGAGATAGGGAGTCGCCGAGGCGCCCGGGCGGGTCTTGAACCCGCGGGGTCGGGCGATTCGCTCACCTCACCCTTCCGGGGTGTGGGATGACAGGCTGAGCCGCCGAGCCCGGCCCACACACGTCTTGAATGAGAGTTTTGAAGGACTTCAAAGTTGCTAGCGATTTGCACTGAATGACGCCCTTTAGACTCCGGCCGTCTTGACTGACCTGACGTAAACCCTTCACGGTTGGAATCTAAAGACGTGAGTTTGCTGACGACTTCGGTCCGGAAAGGTACTACGGAAGCAGAGTTTTATGTTTTAAGGCATTGAACTGAAATCCTATTTGACCGATAGACTGAAAGATCGATGGGCCCCGTCCGAATGAGAGCATTCTATTGGACCGCTTTTAAATGATGCCGCTGTTTACTGAGGATCGATGGATTTAGGTTTTTAAGAAAATTCTGTTACTTTGATCTAATTTCGTTCTGGCCTAACGTCGGTGCTTGAGATTAATGGCGGATTCGTCGATCTGACTGTTTTTGGCAAGCTAGATGGTTT
>NW_007267759.1:0-825 GCF_000164805.1 Carlito syrichta | reverse complement strand
TTTTATATTAAAGACTGAGTACTGTGGCAGACTCTGATTTGTGAACAGACAGTGATACTGGTCAGTGGTTTATAATTACAGTCTTCTCTTGGCAGTGCTACTTTCAATAGCTCCAGATATCCTTAGCAAAACTCTGCAGTTTCTGGGACCTGTTTTTGAGGAAATAAATCATAAAGTGCTCAAATTTTCAACAAAAATTTTTTGAAAGGAAACAAGAAAGCTCAGTTAGGCAAAATAAATAATATGAGAAAGAGGAGTGAAATATAGAGCTATGAGAAAAGAGAAACAATTTACAATATTTGTAAAAAGTATGATTCTGCATGGAAACAAGGCTTGTTCAACATATAAATGTCATTAAATACATCAACAGATGTCAAAACAAAAGTCACATTATATCATTAGACACAGAAAAATTTTTTGATAAAATCCAGCACCCCTTCTTGATAAAAACTCTTGAACACCTAGGCATAGGTGGAACATACCTCAAAATAGTAAAAGCCATCTATAAGAAAACCATAGTCAGCATACTCCTAAATAGGCAAAAATTGGAACTATTTCCCCTGAAAACTGGAACAAGACAAGGATGTCCACTCCCATTCCTCCTGTGCAATATAGTTTTGGAAGTTCTGGTTAGAGCAATCAGAAAAAAAGAAGGCGATCAGGGGCATCCAAATAGGAAAAGAGGAAGTCAAGTTATCTCTCTTTGCAGACAACATGATTGAATACCTTGAAAACCCAAGCGAATCTGTCAGAAACCTCCTTGACTGATAAAGGAGTTGGCAAAGTCTCAGGGTATAAAATAAATGTGCAAAAGACAGTAGTATT
>NW_007267758.1:0-690 GCF_000164805.1 Carlito syrichta | reverse complement strand
CGAGACAGAGACATTCCTCTGCATGTGAAAGGTAGAGCAGGGCAAGGTCAAGGTCAAAGTCTTAGTCCAGACTTGGTCTTTACTTGCTCCATAGCATGAGCTTCAGTAGAAATGCAGAATCATCTTTGTGAGTCTTATTCCAGTCCTATGGCTATGACCTCAGGCAATTTCTTGATACTCCTCTGACACATTCAATCCTGTTCTGTTCCTCCTCAGACACATTTGATAGTTCTTCATTGCCCAGAGAAAAAGCCTGGGTTCATTGCTATGCCACCAAAATCCACACTGGTTAGGCCTCTGTGTCCCTTGAGGGCACTCCTTGATAAATCCTGCACTGCAGCCTGGTCACCATACTCAGTGTCTCCTGAAATTCATATTTTACTCACATTCTCTATCTATCAAAATCCAAGTCAACTTTCAAAGTCTGGTTGAAGTCATTGTACTCTATCCTCATTGTCAGAATAAATCACTTCCTCCTTTGACTTTTCAAGTCTTAATCCCTTGTATCAGTAAGGATCTATTCAGGAGACAGAAACCATACCACCTATTTGGACAGAGAAAATTTAATATAAATAATTCTTGCCAGGCACAATGGCTTACACCTGTAATCCCAGAGTTTGGGGGCCAATGAGAGAGGAGTGCTTTGAGTCCAGGAGTCTGAGACCAGCCTGAGCAACACAGCAAGACCTC
>NW_007267757.1:0-820 GCF_000164805.1 Carlito syrichta | reverse complement strand
TGAACAGAAGGTGTAATCTGCTGCAGTGGGTGGAATGTCTACAAACATTAGATACTATTGATTGATGATGCTATGAGTCTTTTGTGTCCTGGCTGGTTTTCTTGATTGGTTGTTCTATTAATTGTCAAGAGAAGTTTGTTGAAGTACCCAGTTATACATGTGAATTTCTCTCTTCTTTCTTTAGTTCTTTCTGGTTTTTTTGTATATATTTTTCCTCTTTGTTATTTGGTGCATACACATTTAAGATTGCTATGTCAATCAGCCTGGTGTGGTAGCGCATGCCTGTAATTCCAGCTACTTGGAAGGCTGAGGCGGAAGGATTGCCGGAGCCCAGCTGTTCGAGGCTGCAGTGACCAGGAGCAGCCACTGCACTCCAGTCTGGGTGACAGAGTGAGACTCCAACCCCCCCCCAAAAAAATATTTCTATGTCTTCTTGGCAGATTACGTTTATCATTATATAATTTTTCTTTCGGGTGATTTTCTTTACCTTGAAGATTACTTAATCTAATAATATAGATATTTCTGCTTCTCTTTGATTTATGCTTTAATAAGTGTCTCATTCTGTCTTTCTTTCATCCCATCTGTCATGTTTGAATATTTGTGAATATTTGTAGATCTTATATAATTGTGTCTTTTAAATATACTGCGTCTCTGTCTTTTTATTTTATTTTATTTTGTTTTTGAGTTGGAGTCTCACTCCATTGCCCAGTCTGGAGTGCAGTGGCATACTCATGGACACCCCAGTGTCAACCTGCTGGGCTCAGGTGATCCTTCTGCCTCAGCATTCCAAGTAGCCAGAACTACAGATCAGGCTACCATG
>NW_007267756.1:0-620 GCF_000164805.1 Carlito syrichta | reverse complement strand
TTAAAACATAAAACTCTGCCTCCGTAGTACCTTTCAGGACCGAAGTCGTCAGCAAACTCACGTCTTTAGATTCCAACCGTGAAGGGTTTACGTCAGGTCAGTCAAGACGGCCGGAGTCTAAAGGGCGTCATTCAGTGCAAATCGCTAGCAACTTTGAAGTCCTTCAAAACTGTCATTCAAGACGTGTGTGGGCCGGGCTCGGCGGCTCAGCCTGTCATCCCACACCCCGGAAGGGTGAGGTGAGCGAATCGCCCGACCCCGCGGGTTCGAGACCCGCCCGGGCGCCTCGGCGACACCCTATCTCCACACACACACACACACTCACACACACAGACACACACACACACACACACACACACACACACACACACACACACGCCAGGCACGGTAGCGCACGCCTGTAGTTCTCCCGCCCAGGGAACCCGGCGAGACCTCATCTCTACAATAAATCAAAAATAGCCGGGCGTGGTAGCACGTGCCCGTAGTTCCAGCTACTCGGAAGGCCGAGGCAAAAGGATCGCCAGAGCACGGCAGGTCAAGGCTGGGGTGGCCAGGAGTGTACCACTGCCCTCCAGCCCGGGTGACAGAGTGAGACTCCAACTCATTAAAAAAAAAAAAAG
>NW_007267755.1:0-853 GCF_000164805.1 Carlito syrichta | reverse complement strand
TCATCTGTACACTGACATAGCACTTTAATTTCCTTCAAGAACTTTTTCCTTTGTACTTACAACTTGGCTAATCGTTTGGCATAGGGGCGTGACTTTGGACTGTCTCAGCTTTCAATATGCCTTCCTCACTAAGCTTAATCATTTCTAACCTTTGATTTAAAGTGAGAGACAGTCCTTTTACTTGAACACTTAAAAACCATTATAAGGTTAATAATTGGCCAAGGTTCAATGTTGTTGTGTCTCAATGAATAAGAAACCTGGACAAGGAGTGAGAAGGAAGAACAGCCAGTTTGTAGAATAGGTAAAATACACATAAAATTTATTGTTTGCCATCCAATATGGGTGTGGTTTATGGCACTACCAATTATAATAGTAACATCAAAGACCACTGATCACAGATCACCCTAACAGATATAATACTTTAAAAGATTGAAATATTGTGAGAATTACCAAAATACGAGCACAGGTTTTTGTAAAAATGATGCCAAAAGAATTTTTCTACACAAGGTTGTTACAACCTTCAATTTGTGAAAAATGCAGTACCTGCAAAGCACAGTAAAATGAAAGATGTCCATATATATTTTTTGATTTGCCTTTAGTATCTCTTTTATATTTGTAATATGAACTGTGATTTTTTCAGTGTTCCTATAGATTGGATAGGAATAATCCCATTACAATTCTAAAGGCCAGTTTATTAAATGTTAAACTTTTAAGATATATATATATATTTTGTTGTTGTTGTTGTTGTTGTTGAATTGGAGTCTCACTCTGTCACCCGGACTGGAGTACAGTGGCCACTCCCAGCCACCGCAGCCTAGACCTGCTGGGCTCCAGCGATACTCCGCCTCAGCCT
>NW_007267754.1:0-658 GCF_000164805.1 Carlito syrichta | reverse complement strand
CAGGTAAAGATCCAACAAAGAAAGAGAATTACAGGCCAATATCTTTGATGAACATAGATGTTAAAATTTTCAACAAGATCCTAGCAAACCGGATTCAGCAATACATCTCAAAAATCATCCATCATGACCAAGTAGGCTTCATTCCTGGCATGCAAGGCTGGTTCAATATTCGTAAAACCATAAATGTAATTAAATACATCAACAGATGTCAAAACAAAAACCACATGATCATATCACTAGATGCAGAAAAAGCTTTTGATAAAATCCAGCACCCCTTCTTGATAAAAACCCTTGAACATCTAGGCATACGGGGAACATACCTCAAAATAGTAAAAGCCATCTACGAGAAACCCACAGCCAGCATACTCCTAAATGGACAAAAATTGGAACCAATTCCCCTGAAAACTGGAACTAGACAAGGATGCCCACTCTCTCCCCTCCTGTTCAACATAGTATTGGAAGTCCTGGCTAAAGCAATCAGAGAAGAGGAGGCAATCAGAGGTATTCAAATAGGAAAAGAGGAAGTCAAGTTATCTCTCTATGCAGATGACATGATGGTGTACCTTGAAAACCCAAGAGAATCTGTCAAAGGTCTCCTTACATTGATAAAAGCCTTTGGCAAAGTCTCAGGATACAAAATAAATGTACAAAAGACAGA
>NW_007267753.1:0-867 GCF_000164805.1 Carlito syrichta | reverse complement strand
GGATTTTGACAGTGACAAACTAAATTTATGTCACTCAAGACATGTTAATTGAACCCTGTTCACGCTAGAAACTATGTTAAACATTTTGAGGATAAAGAGACTGAGGAGGACCAATCAACTGTTTTGATTTGCTCAGAATTCAGGGGTGCATGGATATAGAAATTTTAGTGCTAAAACTGGAAAAATCCCAGGCAAACTGGGATAGGTTTTTTACTCTGAAACCCTGTAATTAGGAAGCTTGCCTCAAAAAGAAAAAGACAATATATGAATTAAAAGTATATGTCATAATATCAGCTTTTATAAGCTGTTATATAACCAGAAATTGCAGATAGCTATATTTTTTTTTCTGAAAAAGTGGCCACAGTAGATAATGCTACAGTTTTTGTTAACATTGACAATAAAAACAATAATTTTGGCTTTATATTGTTTTCATTCAAAATTTTGCAGAACATATGATAATTATGGTACTTTCCTGAGAATTATGAAATGCTGAGTAGCTGAAAAATTTACACTAAGTTCCTCTTATCTGTATTTTCTTGGTGCAGGAAATTATAAACATTAAGATAACTTGAGCCACATCTTTACCGCCAGGTACTTTATGTTTTGTAAAATCAATCCTTATTTAATCCTTCCACTGCTACTGCACATTACACAATAATTAATTTATCCAACAACGTCAGGAAGTAGGCCCTATTTTTATTTTCATTTTACATTTAGAAACACTGAGGTTTAGGAAAGTTATGTAACTTGTCCAAGATCAAAAGTGTAAAGCATAGCCAAAATTTGATCTTGAGTAGTCTAGCTTCAAACTCCAAGTCCTTAACTGTAATGTTACTGCTTCCTTGAAGCAGTACTTGATTTGGTGTC
>NW_007267752.1:0-839 GCF_000164805.1 Carlito syrichta | reverse complement strand
CCATTCACATTAAATTTGATTACATCTTTGAATTTATCATACTATCTGTATGTTGCCTTGACTTTGTACATGTGGTTCCCTTCTTTATAGAATCCTGTCCACCGTTCCACTTTTTTTATCTGGTAAATTCCTAGGCTTTCTGCATATCTCAGCTTCCTTTGAGAAACTTTTACATGTTCCCAAAGCACTTTGTAGTTGTGGCAATATATAAAAATTTCCTGCTTACCCTCTTTGGGAATTGTTTCCCAAGTTACTGCTGCATTGCCTCATATTAAGTTTGATTATTATTGAATGAAATTAGTAAGTTAAAGAGGATTTTTCAGAGGAGCTAATACAGCCAAATCTATAAAAGTTTTTCAAAATGTCTGGAGAAACATAGAACAATTTCTCCATAATACTTGTTTCTTCTTGATTTATTTCCATGTGTCGCTGATGAATTGTTACTGTGCAATCTAGAGATCAAATTTTCCAAAAATCAATTTTTAACTTATGGAATTTTAAAGTCTGTGTCTACTTGTAGTTCACTAGTTATCTTTTATTTCATTGGCATAATTTGATAGTCATCATAGCGACACTGGAAAATATTCAGTTCCTGTCATTAATATGTTAGGTGCCATATGGATGAAATAAAATATGGTCCTTGATTTTGGGGTAATTAGTTTTTTAAAATGCTTAGGGCTCAAATAAGATTCTCTCCTGGAAACTTAAAGTTGTGAATTATAGTAGAAGTTTAGTAACCTAAGATTTTAAGTTTTAATAAGATACAATGATGATCTATAAAAGCTTGCAATGACTTCCAAATCAAGAAAATAATTATCTAGTGCATTAGTACAACCCAG
>NW_007267751.1:0-740 GCF_000164805.1 Carlito syrichta | reverse complement strand
GCAAAACAAACAATATCTTTGCTGATGGAAGTATTTTACTAGAATTCGGTGTAGATAAATACAAAAATTTTGAAGTCGGCCATGGTAGTCTGGTTTCAAGCAAGGCAAAATCTGTGCCCTAAGTCATTCAAGGATGCTACAGCTGCAGGGAGTGGTGTGTGTAGGTCCAGGAAGAAGAAAAAGGAATAAATGACACATCAGAAACTAAGGTGGCAACAATAAAACAATGCATGCTCCCACCCAGCTCATGGAATTGTTTACAAGAAGCACACACCTCAATAGTTGTCAGTGTTTGTGACAACTTCTTATCAGTAATCATCTCTAGATATCTAACTGTTACCGAGCAGGGCAAAACGAAATCAACATTTTCCAAATGAAATATATCTCTTTCCCATGAGGGCAGCTAAGTTTTACTCGCCAGCATTGTTTTCATTGGCATCTCATTTCAGGTGTGCAAAATCAGCATTGCAAAATTATCACAAACACTGATTTGCACAGCCCACTGTTTAGAGGTACAAAGTCAGACACCGGCAGGCATCAGTAAATGTTTGCAAATATGTGAATGAACGTATAGGCTAAACAAACAACTCCAGCTTGTACTTACATTTTGTTTCAACCTGGGGCACTAATGAGCTTAGTCAATGAGGAGGAAAAAATAATCAGCGACAGGAAGTGGGGTGTGGATCTTTTCACTTCTTCACAATTTCTAACACCCTCTTACTCGTCCACCAGACACTGCG
>NW_007267750.1:0-834 GCF_000164805.1 Carlito syrichta | reverse complement strand
AAGTGGGCTCATCGCTGATCATGGGACAAAGCTGGTAACAGACGGATTGCCGCTAGAGCTCAGTCCCTCCCCAAGACTCAAGCATTGTTGATAGGCTCCATCTGGATCCCCAGCTTCCTTTTATCAGGGTGGGGTTCTCCACGGGGATATTTGTTTCTCAGTACACATGGGCCACTGGCCAACTTGCCACTCAACCTCACAGGTCAGTGTGGACCCTAGGGAAGGAAGGCATGCTTGAAGTCCTAACCCAGCATAATCTTCTAAGGACAGAATGCATGTCTATCAGATGTGTTTGCTGTTGTTTTCTGCACAGTAAAAATTTTCTCATTGAACATGGGAAAATTGCCTAGGAAAAAATGACACCCGCAGTAGCTTGTGATGTAGGGTGCATCTATATTAGATACAATGTAGAATTTGCAAGTCATGCTTATGAAAATTATGGAGCAACATGGAAACTTGCTAATTATATACTTTTAAGGGGAGAAATCCTAATTCAAAATTATACATATATTATGATTACAGCTATGCTTACTTATGATTTTACTTGCAAAGGAATAATCAGATAACATAATGGCAGTGTTAGGGCAAGGATCATGAGTTACAGTAGAGAATAATTTTTTTCAAATTGTATTAACAACGCAATAAAAGACTTAATATTTACCAAATTGCTACCAACTATTAAACATTGCAAAGGCTTCCTATTCTTTAAAACAGTCACCAAATCCCAGTAATAAAATTTTGCACATCTGATTACCACAAGAACCTGGAATACGTTTTTTGTTTTTCATTTATCCTCTCAAATTTTCTCTCCCTCTCCCTCACTCCTTCTTCCTC
>NW_007267749.1:0-721 GCF_000164805.1 Carlito syrichta | reverse complement strand
CCGAGGGAGGCTACTGTGCCGAGTAGCTAGTGGTCTCTAATGTATTGCTCAGACGATCATGTGTCTGACCTCAGCTCATGAGTTAATCATGAACAGAACTAAAATACTTATAAAATCCTTAGAGAGATTGTGTTTCACTTTATTAGGATATTGCAGTATTGGGAATTGTTAATTGGCAGGCTTAGAGGTTATTTGGATTTCGTTTACCGGTTAGCAGGACCTACAACTTGCACCCTCAGGATAAGTAACTGGTGCATCCGTAAGCTGTGCATTTCTCCCAAGGCTTGGAAGGAGGTGATAACTCCTTATTTCAGGTCTCTCTAACTTTCAGCTGTATTTTTAACTTCCTGCTGGCCTTCCTTTTTGTGAGTGTACCATCTTTATCTTTTCTATGAATTTTGCTTATTTCAGTGGGAGAATGAAGTATTGAAACAGTGGTTCTTAGATGCGGTTGTTTGCCAAGGCTGACATTTCAAGAGAAATTGGCTAAACCTGTTTTCAACCTAAGTAATGATGATGGAGGTTGCAGCATCTTCTGAAATGTGAGTAATAAAATTGGACATGGCCTCTTAACAGCATAAGAAAACTTGAATGCAGTTTACCACCATCCTTGAAGGACTTTGAAACTGTGGCTTTTAACTGATTTATTGGGTCTTTTTGCTCTACCCAGCCTCTCTTTTCAGAAATTCAGAGGAAGAAATGATGTGTTGCTAAAGTAGAT
>NW_007267748.1:0-695 GCF_000164805.1 Carlito syrichta | reverse complement strand
TCCAAGTAGCTGGAACTACAGGTGCACACTACCATGCCTGTCTAATTTTTGATTTATTGTAGAGATGAGGTCTCACCGACTTGCCCAGGCGGGTCTTGGACCCACAGGCTCAGGCAATCCACTCACCTCAGCCTCCCAAAGGAGCGGGATTACAAGGCTGAGCCACTGAACCTGGCTTATTTTTTGCTTCTAAATGGACCAGAACAAATCTTTTGCTGTCATTTTCACAGAAGGAACAAGAAGGTCAGCAAATCAGAAAGCCAATGTACTTTCAGTAATTTCTGATTTTTCTTTTTCTCTCTAGATTTGTTTTCAGCAAAGTAGAAGTTTGCAGATTCCTTAAATGAATTTAAATTTCAGTGCATAGGAGATGCAGAAATAGATGATGAGATGTGTATAGGTAAGTCAACACAACATTGTTTGTCATAGCATTCAACATCCTAGAAAAGCCTTTCTCATGGGATGGAAACTCTCTAAGGTTAGTAAAGATGGAAGCCCACAGTGGTAGTGAAGAGACAGAGCTATGTGAGGGTGGGGTTGCTCTGGTCTCCCAGAGCTCTGATGTTGCCTTCCTTACCTTCCGGCACACAGGAGAAAGCTTGAAGTTGTGTAGTAGAACTCTCTTCTCCATCTGCCTTTAGTGCTGTTCTTCTAGCTGCATTTGCGATGTCCTTCCCTGCCAACCCCAATCCTAA
>NW_007267747.1:0-918 GCF_000164805.1 Carlito syrichta | reverse complement strand
AAAAAAAGTGATAGAAATAAAATATTACTAAATGATAAATAAGATTTTAGTTTCATAAGGTGCCACTAATTCAAATCATTTTAAGAAATTGTTTTCCATTGGCAGTAGTGATATATTGCCAGGGTAGGGGGAAAGGGACACAATATCAATAAAGGTATCTGATCTCAAACCAGGTGAAGTGGGAATCAAAGGGAGGCTCAAACTTTACCTCTATGATGATCACTTGTAAGCCAAATCCTGAATTGTACTTCACATCTTTAAAATTTTTTAAAGAAGGAAATTATTTTGCCATACACAAAATCAGTCTTTTGCAGGGACTTGGGGTGGAGACAGCAGGAGGTAACTGCTAATGGGTACTGGAATTCTTTGGGAGAGGGAAAAATTGTTCTTAAATTAGTGTGTTTATTATTCAACTTGTGAATATCCTAAAAATCACTCAATTATTTACTTTAGAAGGGTGAATGTTATGCATGTGAATTAGATCCCAATTTTTAAGTGGGGGTAAAAAAATGGGTGGCATAAGCATCTATAAATTAATTGTCCCCCTTCCAAAATTATTATTAGTAGAATGTGTGTGATCACATGAAAGATATATTCAAGAAATATAGCTATTCATAGACCATTGCCATAAAATGACTGCTTTTTCTCTAAGATCACAATCTTATGGAGAACACAGCACACAGTGTGCTGAGAATTGAAGGTGACTCCTTCTTCACCAGCAAAATCAAATGAATGAATCTAAGCAGTCAGTAAGATGACAGATATAGAAACTCATATCCTACTAAGCTGACTTATGGAGTCATTAAAATGGTTTACAAACCACAGATTACTAGATTCAGATGATTTTATTTTTTAGTATTAGAATTTACACAAAATCAATTCACATATAATGAAGCATTATTAAAAGCTTATCATTTA
>NW_007267746.1:0-855 GCF_000164805.1 Carlito syrichta | reverse complement strand
GTTATACTTAAAAACTTACAGTGATAAGTGTCATCGTTGTCTATTTTTCTCCATTTACATTTATATGAGATGTTTTGTGGTATTGTGTAAATGGAAAGAAGTTATAAATCTGGGTTTAAATCTATATACAGTGAAAGAATTAAAAAATAAGTGTATTCGGGGTGACAGACAAAATATAGTATGTGGGGTTATAGGAGGATTCTTCAAGTACTGTGTTGAAGGTCATGGAAGTAATAAAGCTATTCATATGGACACTATTCCTGCGGCCAAGTGAGCTGACAGAAAACCCATGGAAGAAACCTGAACGACCTTGGTAAAGTCCCTTGCAAAATAAAGGAAAATCATCTAGTGTTAGTAAGAAGATATTGACAAGAAAGGGAAAAGAGTGAGCAAACAGATATTAACTTCAAAAGGAGAGGGAATGTTAGAATACGACACTGAAACAGTTTTCTGTAAGTATTGATGTGAATGTTAGTCTTCTAAATATTGTCTTCCCTTTTCACTATCATGCTTGTACATTGGGTCGAATTAGTATTGAGTTATTGTATCTATTGGAAGAATTGGGTGATTAAAAGAAATTTGTGACAATGTCATTAAGTGAAGTCATTTTGGAATATCAATTTTCTAAGTATTACAAAGAATGACAGAAATTACACAAAGAGCATATTTTTGCCAATTATGCAAAGTAGTCTTAAATAATAAATAAGAAGTGGGTGGGAAAGTGAATGGGAACAATCATTTTAGAGAATATGTTGTATCAGTTAATAACGGTAAAGTTGTATATCCAAACTCAAAGTTTGTGTGCTTGAGAAACCCTTATATGTATGGCAGAGGGAAAAAGTAATGATATACTCT
>NW_007267745.1:0-752 GCF_000164805.1 Carlito syrichta | reverse complement strand
ATTCCAGATCAAAATTCGAAAGAAACTGGAAAAATTCTTAAATATTTGGAGGTTAAACAACACATTTCTAAGCAACACATGGGTCATGAGGTGATATCAAGAGAAATTAAAAATGTATTTTGAACTTAATTTAAAGGAAAATACAATGTATTAAAATGTGTGACATGCAACAAAAGCAGTGCTTAGAGGGAGATTTATAGCATTGAATACATGTATTAGAAAAAAAAGAGATAAAACAATAATATAAGCTTCCACATCAGGAAACTAGAAAAAAAGAGCAAATTAAATCTAAAGGAGAGCCGGGGTCAGTGACTAAGCCTGTAATCCCGTGTCTTGGGACACTGAGGTGAGTGGATTGCCTGAACCCGCGGGTTCAAGACCTGCCTGGACAACTTGGTGAGACCTCATTTCTACAATAAATCAAAAATTAGCTGGGCATGGTAGTGCGTGCCTGTAGTTCCAGCTACTTGGAAGGCTGAGGTGGAAGGATCGCCGGAGCCCAGCAGGTTGAGGCTGCGACCGGGAGCATACCACTGCACTCCATTCTGGGCAACAGAGTGAGACTCCAACTCAAAAAAAATAAAAATAAAAAAATAAATCTAAAGCCGGGCTCAGTGGCTCAGCTTTGTAATCCCACGCCTTTGGGAGGCTGAGGTGAGTGGATTGCCTTTAGCCCGCGGGTTCGAGACCCGCCTGGGGCAGCGAGACCTCATCTTCTACAATAAATGAAAAAATGTTGGGCGTGATAGGCA
>NW_007267744.1:0-982 GCF_000164805.1 Carlito syrichta | reverse complement strand
AAATTAATGAATTATTGTGGAAGTGATGCTGTTATCCAGCTATAGTCAGGAGAAAAGAATGACTATTAACTTTGACAAAATAAGCATCATTGTCTTTGTCATCTTCAACATTTAAGTGAGCAGAATCAAATAATTTCATACAACATGTCATTTAATAGTTATCTAAAGATATATTTAACTAATTCCTTCTGACACATACATCTGAATACTGTGCCAATTCACACTAGTTTGTGGGAGTCACATTCAATAATTTTCCTGACTCAGAGTGAATGATGAGCAATATTTGCTTTGAAAGAAATTTAATCTTTCTGTATTTTATTTTCTTCATTGTGCTTTACAGTAATAAGGCTTAGAACTGTTTCTGTTGTTTGGGCATGCATTTTGCTTTGTTTTTGAGCTGATTTTAATATATAGTTTATATAAGAATGGCCTATAAATTATAGAGCATATAGAAATTCATAATGTAATTTGTGCTTCTAAATACAAAAGCATAAAAAAGTATGAAATTTCCTCCTTTGACATTTTTCTGCCAGTCTCCAGGATAACAATTGTTAACTGACTATTGTCACATGGTCTGGACGTGGGTGGCATTTTATGGATGAGTGTATATGTATACCACATAAACTTAAATATAGGATTATAGGATTCCTATTTACATATTGTCTTTCAAAATGATTGCTTTTACTTATTATTTTCTCATAGACATCTTTCAATGTCAGTATAAATTTTTTTGTTTCTTACCTTGTTTTCTGTAATGACTGTGTATTATTCTATGGTATGTATGTATCACTTATTTAACCAATTGCCTCTTAGTGCCTCTTTTTTTATTGTTGTTATAATTTCATATATTGCTTCATTGAACATGCAGGATGGACTGTGGATTCTTTTGTAAGAAAAATGACTAAAAGTAGACTAGATTCAATAAGTTGGACTCCCAACCTTTTGTATTTTAGCAGTTCTACTAAGTTACTCTCTGAGGACG
>NW_007267743.1:0-780 GCF_000164805.1 Carlito syrichta | reverse complement strand
GGAGTCTCGCTATCTCACCCAGACTGGAGGGCACTGGTCACTCTCGACCACTGCAGCCTCAACCTGCTTGGCACTGGCAATCCTTCCGCCTCAGCCTTCCAAGTAGCTGGAACTTTGGGCTCGAGCTACCCACCCAACTCATTTATTTAAATTTTATTGTAGAGATGAGGTCTCACTAAGTTGCCCAGGCAGATCTCAAACCCGTGAGCTCAGGTAGTCAGCTCACCTCAGCCTCCCAAAGTGCTGGGATTACAGGCTGAGCCACCGAGCATGGGTACTTTTACTTTTCTTAAAACTTTGGAGCTTCCCATTTAATCATGGAAATAATGTTTCTAGAGTAATGCTGGGTGGCAGAAGGTTGTAAGCGGCTTTTGTTTGATACAGGCTTATGTGTGAATAATTCTTTTGTTTTCCATTTCCTTCCTTTAAAGGACAGCTGTAAGTGTATTTTTTTAAAAAGGATATATCTATATAGTGTGCCCCAGGAATGCAAAACTTTATATTTGGAGCTTGGTTTTTCAGGGTTTTGGTTGCATGAATTAAATATTTATTCAGCAACTTACTCTCTGTTGTAAATTGGCCAAAAGAAACCTGACTGCACACAGAGAGTGTGTGTGGCTGGGTGTGTGTGTCAGGGGGTGGACTGGGATGTGTTTTGGGTTTCACTTTATAAAGATTGTTTGACTGTAAGTGTAGTCATGTCTAAAAGCATTGGAGTAACTTCATTATGCTCAAGCAGAACATTTGTCAAAAGTGATCATCAGAGTTGGCCTGAAGGAC
>NW_007267742.1:0-430 GCF_000164805.1 Carlito syrichta | reverse complement strand
CCAATAGAGTATAATTTATCAGGATCGAAACCATTTTAAAAGGAAAAAATTTACTGAAGCTGTAGATAATCCAGCCAAAGGAAATCATGTCTAGGTTTCTTTTGGACTACTTAATACAGTACATGTGACTATTCCCAAAGTAAAATCATAGACTACTTTATATTTAATTTATTTCATCCAGAAAAATTATTTGAATGCCAGATACTGCAAAAAATTCCATAATTGCATCTAAGGTATGGTTGCTGATCTCACAGAACTAACCGTCTAATGAGAAATAAAACAAATATGGAAATTAATTACAATATAAAATTGAATAAGATGAGCAAAACTGGAAAAACAGAAGTGCTTACCCTAAACTTTAAGACAAACTAAGCAGTGGCTGTTTATTCACATATTTTCTCTAAATACTTAAGTGTTTATTTATATCATT
>NW_007267741.1:0-358 GCF_000164805.1 Carlito syrichta | reverse complement strand
CCAGGCTGGAGTGCTGTGGCCACTTCCGTCCACCGCAGCCTCGCCTGCTGGGCTCCGGTGAGTGATCCTGCCGCCTCAGCCCTCCGAGTAGCCGGAATTACCGGCATGCGCTACCACGGCCGGCTGATTGTTTGATTTAATGTAAATATGAGATCTCGCTGCCCAGGCGGTCCTGGGACCGGAGGGCTCAGGCAATCCACTCACCTCGGCGTCCTAAAGGCGTGAGATTACAGGATGAGCCACCGAGGTAGGGGTTTTCCTCCAGACTCAAGGAAGACCAGGTGGGAGCACCAGTGGGGGTGGGGGGAGGGCGGGGGGCTTGGGTTGGGCGGAGAATGGGGAGTGCGTTGAGGGAGGG
>NW_007267740.1:0-693 GCF_000164805.1 Carlito syrichta | reverse complement strand
CAGCTTTGAGGAGCACCCGGGTTCACACACCTTTCATGACTGGGGAGCCATTGCCTGCAACCACCACGAATAAATTAACAATTAAATTCCATCCTGATATTTTTCCCAATAGAAATGTGACTCGCAAAACTTGTAAATATAAAAGGGTGATCAGAGTTCAATAGCAGTGAGTCATTTCACAGAGAAGCTTGCTTGCCTCTGTACTCGCAAAATGTCAGCCTCATGAGGGGCAGAAGAAGAGCAAATGAAAAGATTTGAATCAGCTGCAACAGGCACACTTATTCCCAGAGTAGAATTCATTGAAGAAAAGTGCCCGATCGCGACACTTGCTTCATTATAATAATAAGTTTGTGAGCGCCTGAGCCTGCGGGTTCGAGACCCGCCTAGGCAGAAGACCTCATCTCTACGATACATCCAAAAATCAGCCAGGTGTGGTTGGTAGTGCATGCCTGTAACTCCAACTACTTGGAAGGCTGAGGCGGAAGGGTTGCCAGAGCCCAGCAGTTAGAGGCTGCGGTGGCCGGGAGCGGCCGCTGCACTCCAGTCTGGGTGACAGAGTGAGACTCCAACTCAAAAAGAAAAGTGTTGGTGACCACAGATTCTTCGACTCTCATGTATTATACGTTGACATGAGACCAAACAGATCCTCAGACAAGGTTTTACTGGGAATTTGTTCAAAGGAGAAAACACGGG
>NW_007267739.1:0-742 GCF_000164805.1 Carlito syrichta | reverse complement strand
GTTAATCATAATAATGTACCAATATGGATCCAATAATTGTGACAGATGTACTGTACTCATGTAAGACATTAATGATGGTGGAAGCCGGTGATGGGGTCTGTGGGAACTCTGTATGCTGTTATTATAGTTTTCCTGTAGATTTAAAAGGACTGTAAGATAAAATTACTTTTTAAAAATTGGGAATACATTTTGCAGGAAATAGTTTCCGCCATAAGATTAATGTGTAGAGCCCTGATGCTACCGTCTGACTATGGATGGAAGGGCTGCATTCTCGGATGTCCACATTCTCTCTAGTCACTAGTACTGGAATGTCACTCAGATGCAGCATCTCGAAACTTCACTGTGGATCTGTGGGTCTTGTGTCTGTCTGTCTCACTGTCGTGTACTCAATCGAGGTCAAAGTGGCAAGAAAGCTGATGTTTTTTCAGTATCCACTGTGTCCCAAAGGTGTACTGGATTTCACTAAAGTTCACACATCCAATTAGAAGCCTATGGAACAGGCCTGTCATTTCCACAGATGAGAAAAGCTGAGACTCCAAAGACAAAGTCACTTGCCCCAAATCACACTGATGTTTACCAGCAGGCCACAGGAGCACCTTGGTTGTTACTTGACTCCGTTCTGGCCTCTCTCTCCTCCCGACACATACACCTTTTGCAGGTGAGATTTGGACTTCAAGCATACCCCGCTCTCCCCATCACTGGACCTGGCCCCCCATGGGTGGCTGCGTGCCCCTTATTCTCC
>NW_007267738.1:0-601 GCF_000164805.1 Carlito syrichta | reverse complement strand
GTTTGATTCACATATCATTTTTATAAAACAAAATACCACATAAAGTTAGACACACTGATCGTGTGAGAAATATTATAGTCATATATTTACAACAATATTCATTCATACTCCACAGATACAAACAAGCACGTAAATAAACCTTCCCTTTCATCCATTTTAAATCTCTTTCTATTCTGCATGTATACTTTTGTGAAAGTGAAGATAATACAAAATGTCTTTGGTGAATTAACGCACAATAAAAAAGCTTTTGTGTTCAAACCTGGTAAGAAATAAAAATAATAATAATTGTTTGGGAGTTCAGGCACATTGTTTCTAGGATAGAATGGCATTTGATTCATTTCTGCTGCCTAAGCACTTAGCATGTAATGGACTATGTCAGGAATGTAGTTGAACCAATGCAGTAGAAGTGATCAGAAACTAACAGGGAAACAAAGGCTAACGTTTTTTCAAGAACTTCTCTTTTTTATTTTTTAGATTTTGTTCTAATAATATGGGGTACAATTCAGGATTAGGTACATAAGTGGTCATCGTACTGGTGAAGTTTAGATATCCCATTGATCCTCACACTGCCTGGTTTGGAATAAGCTACACTTATTGATCT
>NW_007267737.1:0-513 GCF_000164805.1 Carlito syrichta | reverse complement strand
GTTGAATGTTTGTTTTTGCTATGCATACGCATTTTAGCTTAATGAAGTTCTACTTGTCCGTTTTTGTTTGTTACGTTTGCTTTTGCAGACTCAGAAATACATGTGTTGCTTAGGCCAATATCTTGCAGTGTGTCTCATGGGTTTTCTTCTACATGTGTATTGTTTGAGGTATTACATTTCCATCTTAAACGCACCTACAGCTCCTTCTTGCAGGTGGTGACAGATGAGTGCTTAGCTTCTTCCTTCTGCGTATGCTCAGCCGATTCTCCCAGAACTATGCGTAATAGAGAGTGTCCTTTCATCGGTGATTATTTCTGTCCGCTTTACCAAGATCGATGGGTATTGGTTGCAGGTGAGCAGCTTTATTTCTGGGCTCTCTGTTCTGTTGTATTAACCTGTGTATCTACTAGGAAAGCGTATCATCTAAAACTAGAATTAGACAAGGAGGTACACTCTCACCCCTTCTATTTAGCATTGTTCTGGAAGTCCTGGTCAGAGTAATCAGGCAATAGA
>NW_007267736.1:0-417 GCF_000164805.1 Carlito syrichta | reverse complement strand
GTATTATGATGGTTGTTCAAGGTCCACTTATGAGTGAGTACATGTGATACTCAGTTTCTGCTTCCCTGAAAGGTCACCCAGTAGTATAGACTCTAACTCCATCCAGGTTTCCGTGAACTTCGTGAGTTTGTTCTCGTTGTGACTGCATAATATGGCATTGTTCCTACGTACCACATATTTTGAATCCAGTCCTCTTTAGATGGGCAGGATGGTTGGCTCCATGTTCTTGCTACTGCGAACAATGTGGCGATAAACATACATGTGCAAATATCTCTTGGAGAGAGGGATTTCGTTCTTCCTGGTATGTTCCCAGTAGGAGGATGGCAGGGTCGATTTTTAGATCGTTTAGGAGTCACCAAATGCTTATCCACAGAGCTGGTCCGAGTTTACACTCCCACGAGCAGTGTAGAAGTGTTC
>NW_007267735.1:0-805 GCF_000164805.1 Carlito syrichta | reverse complement strand
GTTGAACAGAACTGGCAGAACCCAGAGCAAGATGCAGACATTTGGGGAATTTCTGAGGACTGAGGGATCGAGACTGAGTAAGCAGCTTCCAAGAGGTCTCAGCACAGACAGGAGGGGGAAAGGGTTTCAGTTTCCTCAGAGTTTGAGTAGTTCTAGAGCATACCATTTGCAGTCAAGATCAGGCCTTGTGGTATTTACCATAGAAACAGGGTACGAGGAGTTGTAGGCATCTTGTTTCTTTTTGTGTGTGAATTCTCACTCTTGTCGCCCAGGCTAGAGTGCAGTGAGGTGCTCATGGGCATCGCAGACTCCAACTGGTGGACTCAGGCTATGCCCCCGACTCACCCTTCCTTGTAGCTGGAAGGTATTTGAGATGCACGCCACCGTGTCGGGCTCACAGGTTAACTGACAAATCATTCCAAGTTGTGCCTGAAAATGATAAGACCCACGACTAGTTATCACCTGGAGAACTGGCCATATACATGACCTGGCTCTATCCTCTTCCTGAGGCCTTTACTCCTGGATTGGCCTCCTTCTCTCCCAGCTAGGTTCTAGTAGTCTGAATTCAGTTTTCCATCTAAGACTGAAAAGTCTTTTGGCTAAAGCCAAGTAGCTCTTAAGCTGATGCTAAAGCATCAGAAAACAGTCTTCTTTATCCTCCTACAGCATACTCATAACTGGGACCTGTGATTGGTCAAGTTTTTCTTCCACAGCCACTGGATGCTAGAGTCCAGCATCTTAACTTGAGAAGCAAAGGCATAATGGGCAATCTACTCTTTGTTTCTGTCCCTGTCCTCTCTGCTAC
>NW_007267734.1:0-465 GCF_000164805.1 Carlito syrichta | reverse complement strand
TAGTGTATGAAAGCAAAATATGGAGAGGCGATAATTTTGAATGAACAAGAGTACTGAAATTTGAGAATTGTCCATATTGGTAAACAATAAACACTTTAGAGATATCTAAATAGTTTGATAAAATAGAATTTATTTGAATACAATATTTTACTTCACTTAGGAGAAATGAGAATTTTTGCTGAAATAAAAGAAGTAAAAATTGTTTTGGTCTTCTTTCTAATAAGCTATATATAGGTAAATATCTACATCTGCATCTATTTATCTGTCTATCCATCTATCTCTATTTCTCTCTTTCAGATATAGATATAGATACAGATCTAAGTGAGTTCTCTTGTTTTAATATATGAATTTTAATGCATGAATTAGCAATTTCGTTTGCATACATCGATTAACTTTTGTATAAAAATACAAAAGTAAGAAAGATAGCTAAGACAAACATCAAGACAAAATGCAGAATAGCAATTT
>NW_007267733.1:0-733 GCF_000164805.1 Carlito syrichta | reverse complement strand
CTGAATACTCAATATGCCAATAAAAGAGACCAACATTACATCACCAATATAGTATCATTTCCTGGGTTAATCACCTACTGGCTGGCAGGTTGATTACATTGGATCACTTCCATCTTGGAAGGGACAGTGTTTTGTTCTTATTGGAAAACTTACTCTGAATATGGATTTCCCGTCCCCCCATGCAATGCTTCTGCCAAAACTTCTGTTCATGAACATACAGAATATCTTTTTTTTTGAGTTGGAGTTTCACTCTGTCACCCAGACTGTAGTGCAGTGGCCGCTCCCGGCCACCGCAGCCTTGCCGGCTGGGCTCCAGCAATCCTTCCGCCTCAGCCTTCCAAGCAGCCGGAATTACAGGCGGGCGCTACCATGTACGGCTAAATTTTTGATTTTTATTGTAGAGATGAGGTCTCGCCTGCCCAGGCCTGTCTCGAACCCGCAGGCTCAGGCAATCCACTCACCTCAGCCTCCCAAAGGCGCGTGATTACAGGCTGAGCCACCGAGCCCGGCTATCATCATTACTTCTGATCAAGAAACTTACTTTACAGAAAATAAAATGTGGTGATGGGCCCAGAATCATGGAATTCACTGGTCTTACCATATTCCACATCATCCTAAAGTGACAGGTCTGACAGAATGTTGAAATGAACTTTTGAAAACTCAGTCTCAGCACCATCTATGTGACAACACATTGATGAGCTGGGGCAAAAGCTTCAGGGGGCTGTATATGTTT
>NW_007267732.1:0-497 GCF_000164805.1 Carlito syrichta | reverse complement strand
CTAATTTTTGGATGTATTGGAGAGATGATTCTTGCCCGTTTCTCTTTTCTAATGTAATATTTGTGTGCGATCTGCAAACTCCAATTTCGTATCACATTGGAGATTTGTTATCAGAAGCTACATCCTTCCTTAACTGCCTCCTGCTTCCCGTTCCGGTCATGGTCCTTCCGCGGAACTTGCTCCATGACACCAGGGTGACTGACTGTCAGTCTGGTATGGCTCCAGGTCCCTCCTTTCCTGGGCACTGCTCTCAAGAGCAGCCTTCACTGGATCAGGCGTAGCTCCTAGACCTCACACCTTCTTCTGTGTAATGGTGTGAAAGAGCTCCATGGAGCTCATGCTGGCACAAGAGCCAAAGATACAACATATTCAAGTCCAAGTGTCTGTATTATTATTCTAGGCTATTCTGCCATAGAAGTTCAGTCGACATTTGAACTCCCATGTATGCTAATTATTCAGGACACAGGCTCGAATCTCTTGACAGTGGGGCCTTCGAC
>NW_007267731.1:0-671 GCF_000164805.1 Carlito syrichta | reverse complement strand
GAAGACATTCGAGCAGCCAACAAACACATGAAGAAATGCTCAACCTCACTAATCATCAGGGAGATGCAAATCAAAACCACACTGAGATACCACCTAACTCCAGTCAGAATGGCAATTATCAACAACTCAAAAAATAACAGCTGCTGGAGAGGGTGTGGTGAAAAGGGAACACTTCTACACTGTTGGTGGGAGTGTAAACTAGTGCAACCTCTGTGGAAAGCAGTGTGGCGATTCCTAAAAGCTCTAAAAATTGACCTTCCATATGACCCTGCAATCCCCCTACTGGGAATATACCCTGAAGAACACAAATCACTCTATAAAAAAGATACCTGCACACGTATGTTTATTGCAGCATTGTTCACAATAGCAAGAACCTGGAAACAACCATGCTGCCCATCAAAAGAGGACTGGATTAAAAAAATGTGGTACATATACACGATGGAATACTACGCTGCCATAAAAAAGAACAAAATCATGAATTTCGCTGCAACCTGGATGGAACTAGAGTCTATAATACTGAGTGACCTCTCACAAAAACAAAAATCCGAATATCACATGTTCTCACTCATATAATGGACCTTGAACATCCAATGCAATACTATGAGAAAATGACGGATGGTACTGGGAAACTAGGGGGGGGAGGGGGATGGGATTAACAGTAGCAAATATCT
>NW_007267730.1:0-1402 GCF_000164805.1 Carlito syrichta | reverse complement strand
CTGAGAAAGGGCCACGACCAGAAAGGGAAGCAGGAGGTTGTTACTGAAGAATGCAACTTCTGATAACTTCAAATCTCCAATTGTTATCAGAATTGGAGTTTGTAGATCACACACAAATATAATATTAGAAAAGAGCAGTGGGCAGAACGAAATGAAGAGGTCAAGCTACTTGTGGACTGGAGATAAGTTCATCAATTTGTTGTGTTCAATCAGTTGTGTTCAGGCCAAGGTGCAAGGTACAGTGAAGTTTGAACAGCTATTTACTGAACTGGAATGATGGCCTTAATACTTAATTATAGAACCTTGTTAGCTATTAATGATGAGTGTTTCATTGCCTTAAATGGTGGACAGCCCATGACTTGGAAAACCAGAATTGAAAGTCAAATTTGCAAAGTATAAATTAGCTTCAGATAAAACTAAATAGAGTAATATACATAAAAATTGTTGTAATCTGTGCCAGGTAGTAGCAAGTTATTTCAATCTACCCTGTACAAATGTGGAGATGGGGTGAATCAATGTCAAGGAGAATCAAAGCAACAAAGGTATACACTTTCTCTTCTTCTTTCTGACCAGTCTTATTCCACCCATGGTTTTAAAACCCTTTTCCCTTTTTGTAAAATTATGTACTAAAAAGTGAACAATTTAAAAGCCAATTCAAAAGTGAACAAACATAATTTAGCAGATTAGAGCTCTACAACATCTTATTAAAGGGGCTTATGAATGTGCCTTTGTGTGAGGAAGAGAGTGGCTCAAATGTAGAAGTCGCATACCCACTGTCCTATACAGTGGGTATAATGGGCCATTTACTGAGATGAGACCTCTTGGAAGCTTCTAGCTCAGTCTTGGTCACTCATTCACCAGAATTTTCCCATGTCTCTGCATCTGGCTCTGGCTTCTGCCAGCTCTGTTCAGTCCTTGCTTCCTCAACTGCTAGGACTTGCATAGATGCTCTTGATTTGGGGGTTCATGAAACTGTTTCCTCATGATGGCGCTGTTGCTCAAGACGAATCTAACTGGTCTTGTCTACTCCAGCCTATCAACTTGGTAAAAAGGTGCCACAACAAGGCATAGCAAGCATTGTGGTTACGTTGCATTTTGCTCAATTTCTGAAAACTTCCTTCACTGTTAGCATTCTTTAGACTTCCCTTTAATGTGAAACTCTGATCCCTGTGGAGCACCTTCAGTTTTTTTCTTCCTGAGCTCGACAATAAACCAAACAGTTAGCTGGGTGTGATGGCATGAGCCTGTAGTTTCAACTGCCTGGAATGTTGAGGTGGAAGGATCACCTGAGTCGAGCACTTTGAGGCTGAGGTGCCTGTGCCCATCCAGTCTGGGCAACAGAGGGAGACTCTGACTCAAAAAATCAAACCAAAAAATAAAAAACCTTTTAAAAATGAAAAAT
>NW_007267729.1:0-827 GCF_000164805.1 Carlito syrichta | reverse complement strand
AAACATCCGTCTTTATTTTATTGTTTCAGAGAAAGAAAAACATGCCCAGCCTGTTTCTCTGCTTTTGCAGAGTGGAGACGCTCTCTGGAACCTACAAGAGGAAGCTTCTCTGGCACTGTGGGAGGGGAGGTGGGCTGGTGAAAGGGCCCTGGGGGGTATTCTTTGGGCTTTCTGGGCTGTCTGCAATGATAGTGAAGGCCAGATGTATCTGAGTAAGACACAAGAGGAACTGGCAATGTCCCCACAGGGATGTTTCCTCCTGTCACTGCCCCTTGTTGTTGTTATTGTTGTTTTTCTTCTTATCTACCCAGTAAAGGAAAAAAATATTTGCTTTGCAATGTCACAGCAAAAAAACCTACCATAGCAGCTAGAACGTGGCCAGTTTATAGCAGACAGACTCATGCAGTCCATCTAGAAAAAGAGGAAGCAGGAAGGATTCGGCCCTGACGTGCTCTGGGGAAGTGATTTTGATAAGAGAGTTCACCCCGCTGCAGCCAGGGGGAAGAACGAGGAAAAACATTCCAGAAGCTCTGTCAGCAGGCCACCATCTTGGCCACAGAAAACTTAACCAGACCCACAAAAGTTGAAAAGTCACCGTTTCTGTAGTAGATAAGTCACTTTAATTCAGACTTTATTAACAAGTGACAATTTATTGCTGTGGAATAAACATCCTTTTGACTCATGGAAAAAAGGACACATACAACCTGAAGACAATTTGATTTTTCTTTATTGGATGCTATACTGCACATGATATTTACAGATGTAATTAAACAGAATTTATAAGACTGCTGTGGGGGAACATTTTAAGAAGTTATTCTGAAAGACTC
>NW_007267728.1:0-720 GCF_000164805.1 Carlito syrichta | reverse complement strand
ATATTTTAAATTTCAATAATTTTTAATGAACATAGCATTTTATTTTTACAGCTCAAACTTAATGTAGAAAAAGATCTTTATATCGGAGAGTGTACGGGGCACCCTTTACACAAGTAACTCCATCTCAGAAAAAGACTTTATCTTATTTCCTAAAAGACCTCATGCCAACAGGGACCGGTTGTTTGCCTCACCCGATAGACACCACAGGCAACCGGGTGAGAACAGAACCAGGCATATGCCCTTCCGCTGTCAGACCTCATCAGAAGGCTTTGTGACCATAAAAAGAACAGGACTTCACCAGCTCGAAACAGCCACTTGAACAGACACCATCTTGCTGTCCCCATGAAAAGCTCCTGTCATCTTCCACCAGAGACTCTGCCCATATTCTTGCAAGATGTGGATGTGCCATCCAAGCCGGCACGGGAAAACTCCTCCTCACCTTGGCTCTCCCTAACCTGGTTCGCTAACCCTTTCTCCTTTCCATTTTCTGTTGACATCCCACGTTACTTTGACATGGAATGTTTAATCTGTGATTTTTATATATTGGTTAAGTGCACTACTATCTACTGTGTGTGATATTGGCTGGACTGGAGGAGTGGCTTGAGCCTGCCTGCCTGACGCTCTTACTACCTGGTAAAAGGGAAGTACGAAGTAGCGTTGTCTCCTCGGGAACACCGTGTAGCTTGTGGGTTTTAAGATCACACCAGCATCGGTAAAATT
>NW_007267727.1:0-653 GCF_000164805.1 Carlito syrichta | reverse complement strand
AAACCCTTTCAGAGTGAACAGATCACGTAAATGTGAAATGATGACATGGGTGCAAAATGGGTACAAAATGACATGGGCCCCTGATTTGTTCCTACTTCTTTTTTTTTTGAGTTGGAGTCTCACTCTGTCGCCCAGACTGGAGTGCGGTGGCCGCTCCGGGCCACCGCAGCCTCGCCTGCTGGGCTCCGGTGACCCTTCCGCCTCAGCCTTCCGAGTAGCCGGAATTACAGGCATGCGCTACCGCGCCCGGCTGATTTTTGGATCGATTGTAGAGATGAGGTCTCGCTGCCCAGGTGGATCTCGAACCCACGGGCTCAGGTGATCCACTCACCTCAGCCTCCCAAAGCACGGGATGACAGGCTGAGCCACCGAGCCCGGCTCCTACTTATTTCTACTTGTGAATGAAATGACCTGTTCCTACTTATTTTAAATTATGAACAGGCAGATCTGTTAAAAACTCTTTATGTGTCACTGACTTACGTCTAGTTGTAAAGTGTGGACACAGGTGAGAGTGATCGGGCCTCACTCTGTGCGCCACAGAGTGTGCCTGGTATTTCGCCTGTCCCGCGGGAGAAGTACCGAGCTTAATGAGGTGACTGAAGCAGGTGGGAATGGCCAGCTCCCGTGCCTCATTATGCCCTGCAAAGTATGCG
>NW_007267726.1:0-755 GCF_000164805.1 Carlito syrichta | reverse complement strand
CCGTGTTGTACAGGGCCATGTATGCACACGTACAACATTTGAACTCACAAATGCTGAATATACAGACTGTGAACAGAGTTACTGAAATCATGGGGGTGGAGAGGCCAGAAGGGAGTAGTAAGTGCTACACAAGTTTCTCCGAAGTGACAGAGAAGGGAGGGAAGAAGTGCTGAGAGCTTCACCTGTGGAGAAGCACAGCCAAGTCCCGTGAGCTCAAGTCCTGGGGGTATTCCTGGGGTTCCCCTGCGCATGCTCCAAGACAGAGTCACTGCACCCTTTCTGCATGCGCGTGTACACACACGCCTGGGTGGAGCCCACCTCCTCAGAATAACAAAGAGCAAGGAGCCAGTAAAGTGGGTGGTAGCTCAGGCAGGAAGTGGTCATCTCTGGCGCTGCAGGCTGGTGAAGGGAGAGTGGCGGGACCCAGGCTTGGCATGGATAGCAGGTGGAGGGCGTACCTATCAGAAGGAATCCTCTGCCCAGGTGCTGTTAGTCTTCATCTTGTCTTGCAAGTCTGCATCTCATTGATGGTTCTGATGATGATGTGAAGGGTTCCTGGGGTGCTGGGAGTTCCAGTGTGGACCCCATGAACCAGTGACCCTGTGACACATTCTTGCTTTGCGGGGGGGAGGGCATGGGCTGGCGGCATTGGGCAGGAGGGACAGAACAAAGGAGTGCAGTGCAGCGGGTGGGGACACACCATTACGAGGCATGGCGGCCGTGTCAGAGTAGGCGGTGATAGCAGGGGTGGATCC
>NW_007267725.1:0-1408 GCF_000164805.1 Carlito syrichta | reverse complement strand
CTATAGACCAGCGGAGTTCTTCAAACAGATTTAGCAATATACCTTGAACACATTGTCATTTTTTTAAGCTACAGTATCTCATTTCTGCAGTTGAGGGAAAGATACTCATTTATGTATTATTTTGAGGATCAAATGACACAATGCATTGAAAAAACACAGAGTACTATTGACATATAATTATTATATTCAGGGAAGTAACTTAGATGAATAATCCAGCAGGGGTGAACTTTTTGTTTTTAGATACTCAACTCAAATCAACATAATGAAAGTGTGGGTCACAGTGACATTTCTTTCGTTGCTTAACAATAAATCTATGGACCTAAACAATCACTAGAGATGTAAGAAGTTGGAAAGGTAACAGAAAATTCTTAAGTCTTAACACCGTTTTTTTCGCAGTTTGTTAATAAGGACAGCAGTCTAACTTTCATGAATTCCGAACCTGGAAATTGTAATATTAAAAATACGTAAGGATCAACTGTTCAGCTATTTGCATACGTGTAATGCATTATTTTTCAAAATGGTTCCACCCAATTTAAAAATAATTCGTGTTAGGGTATGGCATTGCATTTTTCTATGGTCATGGCTCTTTGGTCTTACATTGTTTAAGGTTTGGCAGGTGGTCAAAGTTGTGTAAAATTGCATGTCCATTATTGGTTGTGCATCAGAAGAGGCTGGCCGAGTGCCCTTTCAGCAATACACTGGGATCCCACCCAGCCCAGCCTCAGCAGGGTTCTGAGAGTCCAGTGAGCAGAGTAGTTCGAGTGTGTGTGCAAGTGTGTGAATGTGAGTGTACAGTACAGAGTGGTTGAGTTGTCACGTGGGCTCAAGCACAAGTTACAAATGCCTCCATGTCTGCACTCTTCAGCCAAGGCAGGACAGAGGGAAACAGCAGGCCCCGCCTGCACTGGGTGGACAGGATCCCATGCATTTGGGGGAGGAGGTGGCATTGGAGGGTGATGTGAAATGTCTCTTGACGGTTTAGGGCGTGGCCAGGGCAAGGGTCAGCGGGGAGTATGCGCGCACGATTTTACATGAGGCCGTCCATTTTCCGTTATATTAAATTGTATTGTGAGGGGGGCCGATCTCCGCATCTCCTGAGCTGTCTGAGTGGTGGCCAGGGATCCCATTCTGCTGTTGCCCCCTCCAGCTCCACTCCACTGCCCGGTTGTTTCCTCCAGCTCAATGGCGACAACATCCGTGCCCTCCACCCACCTCCGAAAAGGGAATGCGGACACAGAGTCACTGGGTCATTGGGCCTGAGTGGAACACAAAGCAACCCCTGGAATTCGCCAGGTCGTCATCAGAAGCATCAATGAGATGCAAAAATGAAAGACAAGATGAAGAACGATCGCACCTGGGTGGACGCTGCCTTTCTGGTAGGTAGCTCCCCCAACCCAGCAACCACACT
>NW_007267724.1:0-700 GCF_000164805.1 Carlito syrichta | reverse complement strand
CCCTGCCTTGCCCAGGAGAAACCGCGGTGGCCTGCCTTCCGTTCCTGCGCGGCTCTCCCCGCCCTCCGCCCCTCCTTCCCCTCCTTCCCCTCCTTCCCCTGCTCCTCCCCACTCCCCTAACAGCCTCCTCCCTCTCCTCTCCCCTCCGGACCTCCCCTTTCCCCTCCCCCCAGGGTCGCCTTGGGATCTTCCCAGAGCACCAGGGATCGGAGCGGACAGTTTTCCCCCCTCCCACCCTGGGCTCTCCTGGGCTCGGCGGCTTTCTGGTGCGCGGCGGCTGGTCCCCGTGGCCGGGGAGGTGACGATCTCAGAGAGGAGGCGGCGCGTGTGTTGGACACGGTGGCGCTGCCTCCAAACTCTTGGAGTTCGGGAGTCGTCCCGCAGGCCGCGGGGCCAGGACAGAAGGGAGGGGGGCCCCCACGGGACCTGGTCCAGACGCTCCCTGTGAGTGGGCGGCCAGGGCGTGGCTGCCCATCTCGCCGAGTGCCCCGCCCGTCGGTCATCCTCGGTGCCTCCAAGGGCCAGAGGCCTGGGTGGCGGCGTTGAGGAGGTCGCCCCCCCCCCACGCTCCTCCTACAGGGGCCGCCGCGGTGAGCTCTGCACCAAGTCGAGCAGAGCCTGAAACTCCTGGCCGCTGAGCGGCGGTTCGGGCGCCTCGCGCTCCTCCTGCCCTTCCCCCTCGCCCTCCAGGGGGTCCCTC
>NW_007267723.1:0-667 GCF_000164805.1 Carlito syrichta | reverse complement strand
GGACCCAGTGACATGGCCTGATCTTCTCTCGTCTCGTCGATGCCCAGCAAGGGGGGAGGAAGCAGGGCTAGCCGGGTGGAAGAATGACTCGAGGAAAGAATCTGTGGAGAGCAGAGTCCCAGAAGAATCTCCCGTGTGGAACCCGATCGCTCTCAGGCTCCCCAGAGGGAAGGAAGAGGAGGAGGAGGAGGAGAAGCAGCCGGCAGAACCTGGGAAGCAGGGGTGCTGTTCTCAAAGGGAATGTTTAAAAGACACTCAACTTTACACAGCAGTGAATCTTCCTTTGCGAAGCTACAGTCTGGTCACGTCTCTCTGAGCGATTGTAGCCATGTTTCCTAATTTTGACCTCCTCTCCTACATCGGGGAGGTGAATCTCCTCTCTCTTCTCTCTAATTTACTTTCTAAAAAACTATATCATGCTATCTAACTTCTGTACAATTCTTTGCATCTTTCAAGAGTCACTGGATTGCGCACCACAACACCGGTGGGTCTGATCTAACATTTTAAAGTCCCCTACCAGGATTCTCAACCTAACATTTTTAGTGGTCCCACGGAGATTCTGGCATCTAACATACATATTGTATCCACTTGTGAGGAAAGTGACTCGATTTTTCAGAAATCAAAGTGGAAATTTAGAAAATAATGCAAACTCTTCAAACCCAGAAAC
>NW_007267722.1:0-676 GCF_000164805.1 Carlito syrichta | reverse complement strand
AAAATATTGGCTTCTGTTTCCAAACAAGGGCATGCTGGATCCAGATATGAATAGGACAAAGTGGGCCTCCAAGAAGCACACAGCCGAGCAGACTGAGAGGTAGCCAGGGGACGTTTTATGCCCAGTACGTGGTGACTTGGGTGGGGGCAGGGAGAGGAGGGAGGTGGGTGGGGAAACAGGATCAAACTCTGGGATGCTGGAGGAAGAACAGGAAACACCAGATCAGTCATAGGAGGAGGGAGGGGAGGGCTTCACGTGCAAATTTGGTTTCTTCATTTTCTCTGCCCCCTCTGCCTCCACCCCTATTTATTTGGTCTATTTTACATTCTGGGATGAAAGTCCCTTTTTGGGGTCATCAGTTGATGGCCAGGAAGCCAAAGGGCAGGACCAGAATACGTGACTTCAGGTCCCCGTAGAAAGTCCCACATGGGCCCCGGGGACCAGTGACATGGCCTGATCTTCTCTCGTCTCGTCGATGCCCAGCTAGGGCGGAGGAAGCAGGGCTAGCCGGGTGGAAGAATGACTCGAGGAAAGAATCTGTGGAGAGCAGAGTCCCAGAAGAATCTCCCGTGTGGAGCCCGATCGCTCTCAGGCTCCCCAGAGGGAAGGAAGAGGAGGAGGAGGAGGAGAAGCAGCCGGCAGAACCTGGGAAGCAGGGGTGCTGTTCTCAAAGGGA
>NW_007267721.1:0-398 GCF_000164805.1 Carlito syrichta | reverse complement strand
TTTCCATAGAGGGCCTTTGCGTACGAGCGCAAAATGTCCATGTTTCACGCAGAGAAATCTGCAAGACATAGTGCCCCAATGAGTGACACAAGTGCTCCACAGTCACAAGCAGGAGAGCATTATATGTGGATGGGGAGAATTCTAAATTGTTTTTCCCTATTGCATTTAAACCTAATAAGGACTACCAAGGTTGTGCCATTTTCACTGATGAGTAAGCACGGAGAGCCTATGTTAAACTGCTGATGAAGCTGGGTCTTCCTGGGGACACGCTATTGAAGCCTGCGCTGCACTGCACTTCATTGGAAGTCTGTATATACTGGCTTCTGCGTGCTCTCCTCCCTGATTCTCAGAGCTCTCCTGTATATGCACTATACTAGGCGGGGAGCATTTGGTGACCA
>NW_007267720.1:0-753 GCF_000164805.1 Carlito syrichta | reverse complement strand
ACTCCAACTAAAAAAAAAAAAATCAAACCTTTAAGCCAACCACATCCCTAAAATTTTTGGCACACTTATTAAGCACTGAATCCAGAGGGGGGAAAACCATTTTATTATTATTATTATCACACAATTCTATCAGACTCAGGATTTATTTCATCATTATGGGAATGTGTTAGAAATTAATAATAAAAGTTTGTTTCTGTAATGCTTTTTAAAATATCATGCTATCTAAAGCTGCTAAAAAAAAAACCCACCAAGTACTTGGTCTCAATATATAAACACGTAATGCCTATGCTAAACACTGCATTCTAGAACATAAAATATTCATTAACGGGGGGAATATTAAAATGGATTTTTTTGCACATTAAATTTTTTTGAGAAGCTATGATTACATAAAGCTGAAAAATATAAGCATCATACAAATTAATTCCTATAATTTCTGAAACCATGAAATCTTTGCTCAAGCTATACAATAAAAAGAACAATCACTTACCTAAACTTTGGAGTATTTGCATGACTCCCCAAAAGAAGCCCTTCAAGCTGCAGTATATGTCAAAGGAAAGAACCGGAAGAAGAAACTCCCTCATCCCAAAATGAGAACAGATGGGAATGTAAAATTTAGATCGGAAGAGACAATGAAGCTTTAGATAGCTGACCCGAGACGTTGTCCCCAGAGCAGGGCCAAACACACCAGACTCAGCTTGCTCTACCTCTCGTTAACTTCCATTAACTCCAATAAAAATGCAGAACACTTAGATT
>NW_007267719.1:0-307 GCF_000164805.1 Carlito syrichta | reverse complement strand
CCCAAAGCACGGGATTACAGGCTGAGCCACCAAGCCCGGCCCTGTAAATTCTCCCAGAGAGAGGATGTACGTGGCCTCACTTGGGTTCCTTCTAGAAGCAGGTGTCAAAGAATCTGAGAAGGAGTGGGGTTTTGTGTCTGTCTGTTTTTAGAGACAGGGTCTTGCTCTGTTGCCCAGGCCGAAGTGCAATGGTGCAATCATGGCTTACCACAGCCTCAACCTCCTGGGCTCAAGGGATCCTCCCCACCTCATACTCCCAAGTAGCTGCGAACAATAGGCATCACCACAACCACCTTTTTTTTTTTTG
>NW_007267718.1:0-455 GCF_000164805.1 Carlito syrichta | reverse complement strand
ATATTGGCTTCTGTTTCCAAACAAGGGCATGCTGGATCCAGATATGAATAGGACAAAGTGGGCCTCCAAGAAGCACACAGCCGAGCAGACTGAGAGGTAGCCAGGGGACGTTTTATGCCCAGTACGTGGTGACTTGGGTGGGGGCAGGGAGAGGAGGGAGGTGGGTGGGGAAACAGGATCAAACTCTGGGATGCTGGAGGAAGAACAGGAAACACCAGATCAGTCATAGGAGGAGGGAGGGGAGGGCTTCACGTGCAAATTTGGTTTCTTCATTTTCTCTGCCCCCTCTGCCTCCACCCCTATTTATTTGGTCTATTTTACATTCTGGGATGAAAGTCCCTTTTTGGGGTCATCAGTTGATGGCCAGGAAGCCAAAGGGCGGGACCAGAATACGTGACTTCAGGTCCCCGTAGAAAGTCCCACATGGGCCCCGGGGACCAGTGACATGGCCTGAT
>NW_007267717.1:0-442 GCF_000164805.1 Carlito syrichta | reverse complement strand
CAGGCCACCGTGGTTTCTCCCGGGCAAGGCAGGGCGGGGAGGGGGGCGAAGGAGTTGGGATCCGAGGTCTGAGCGCGCCACAGGGCGGGGAACCCAAGGGTGTAGGCCGGGCATCACTCCCGGACTGAAGGCAGAGGCTCCCGTCCACCCTGGGGAGGAGTCTTGTTCGCCCAGGGTTGTCCCGGGGCCCAGAGGGACGTCGGGGTGAGCTTCAAGACAGGGAAAGGACCCACAGAGACCCCGGGCAGCCCCGGAGCAGGGGCATCTTCCCCCATCGTGAGCATTCCGTGCGTGGAGCGGGGCCTCCGCCGGGAACGCGGCAAGGGCTGAGCGGACGTTTGGGACCCGGGGGGCGGGGAGACGTGGGCCGCCCCCCTCGCCCCACGAGACAGCCGAGGACGCAGAGGGCGAAAGGGGCGCGTGGGAGCCAAGATCTGAGCCG
>NW_007267716.1:0-502 GCF_000164805.1 Carlito syrichta | reverse complement strand
CCCTCTCCCCATATCGGTGCCCTGGATCAGAAGAGCTGGCCGTCTTTGGACCCATAGCACTAGGGATCCAAGAACTGAGGCAGGTGTCCTGTGTGGCTGGCGAGACCATGCGAAGCTTGGAGGAAGAGGTGACTGGGACTCGCCTGCAGGAAAGCTTGGACAGTCGGCAACTTGAGACTGACAGGTTTGGGACCCCAGGATGCAACCAGATCTTCAGAGCACTCGGGTGTGGGCGGCAGAGAAGGTGCATCCGTGAACTGCCAGTCTTTGAGCCAAGTTGATTTTTAAACTGGTTTTAAGACTTTATGGAAAATTTGTTATGATTTGGCAGTTCTATAAATAGGAGGAACTTGTTATGACTGAAAAAGACAGTTTTTTTATTCTCTCCCCAAGCTCTGGGTTAGTCTCTTACCCTCCCCCCTCCTATCCCTGGGGCATATTTACATAAGGGCAAGATCAAACAAATTCAACAGTGTCCACAGTTTCCTTTCTTCCAAAATAA
>NW_007267715.1:0-892 GCF_000164805.1 Carlito syrichta | reverse complement strand
TTCTTCACAAAAATCGAAGAGGCAGAAATAATTCCCAACTGACTATATGAGCCCAGAACGACTCTGATAGGAAAACAAGACAGACACACGCAAAGTAAAAGCAAAGAATACCACAGACCAATATCACTGATGTACACAGGCATGACAAAGTCTTAGCGACAACCAAGTTAAACAGAACACTGCTTTTGTGCCTATTGTTAGAAAAAGCAATTGAGGTGATTTTGGCCTTTTCTATATTCATTAGTAAAGGGGTATAAGTTTCTTCATTATATTCTCTAAGTTGGCAATCATACAACCTTAAGTGTTTAATGGAGGAAGCATACCAAAATCATAATAAAATTGTTCTTTTTATGCTTACTATCTGACTAAAAAAACGAAATTTCTGGCATTTAGCTGAAGGTAAATATTAACTTAAGTATCAAGGTATAATATTTTAACCTCATTTTAGCCTATTTGCCTGTATTTCGAAAAAAGTAGCTTGTTTTACTTCTTTTATCGCAGTATAGGAGATCATATCATGTTAAGCATGAATTTGGTTTTGAGAAACATTTGGTTTCCTACATGCAGCCATGTGAATGTACGTTATTCATATTTCGTCATTTTCTGATGACTCTCAAATATGTTTTTGAAACTCGTGGATGAACATTTGTATGGTTTTGAGAACGTAGCTCTGAAACTATGATGTCATAACTATTATAGTCCATCTCTTTTCTTTACATAGTGGATGATTTCTCTCAAATGTATTCCTAAGATTGCAGTTTCTATACTGTAGGCTGTTAGCACATGAACAGCTAACCCCACAGTGTTTCACAATTGTAAAGCCTAACTCACACTGCTAACAGTATAAACATACGCAATGCCTCTTTCTTCATGATTTTTCCAACATTATTCA
>NW_007267714.1:0-761 GCF_000164805.1 Carlito syrichta | reverse complement strand
GATAATATACTTTGATGTTCATAGGAGTGCTCTATTCGAGTTGTCGTCATTCTCACTTAGGAACCCAGGTTGCCCTAGTAGCCACTGGAGAATTGCAGGTTCCTTGGTGGGCAGGGAGGGAACGAGCGTGGCAAAACTAACAGTGGTCTTAGTCTCCACCGGAAAGCGATGTCGGTCACTGGCCAGAACAAGTCACCTGAGCATGTCTGACTTCCAGAGGGAAGGAGTGGTGGTGGGACATGAGGGGAAGATGCTGAAATCTTAATGAACAGCAATACAGGATACCACAAAGGCCTCCGGTTCTTTCAGAATTCTTTCTCCTGTCTGTGAGACTAATCTTTCTACCAGGAAGTTCCACAGTGCCCCCAACTTTTGAACCTCTCTCTCCCCATGGCTTACCTTTTCCCTCGTGAGTTAGTCCCTTCCGATATTCAATCGGTTAACGTTTATTAGAACAGCCACCATGAAAACCCCATTTTCCAGTACTGTGAGTTTATTTTTCAATCCTACCCTCCAGAATCCACAGATAAATCACTTTTCTCATGAAGGCTTTCTTGATGACTGCAGCCCATACCAAGTGCTTCGAATTCCTTTACTGTCACAGATACAAAGTCATCACAAAAGCTGTTCTACAACATTTTCTAATGTGTTTTCTGGCTGAATGTTTGTTTCTTCGACAAGCGGACAGGCTCAGAGTAAGAGCAGCATTTTCTGTGCCTCCCATGATCCTCACCCTGAAGACCGTGTGAAAGACCAGGCAG
>NW_007267713.1:0-472 GCF_000164805.1 Carlito syrichta | reverse complement strand
CAGGCCGGGGGGCAGTGGCACGCTCCCGGCCACCGCAGCCCTGACCTGCTGGGCTCAGGCGATCCTTCCAACTCAGCCTTCCAAGTAGCTGGAACTTCCTTGAGTTTTTTTCCTTTTTTTTTTTTTGAGTTGGAGTCTCACTGTGTCACCCAGACTGGAGTGCAGTGGCCGCTCCCGGCCACGGCAGCCTCGACCTGCTGGGCTCCGGCGATCCTTCCGTCTCAGCTTTCCAAGTAGCTGGAACTACAGGCGCGCGCTACCACGCCGGCTAATTTTTGAATTATTGTAGAGATGAGGTCTCGTCAAATTGCCCAGGCGGGTCTCGAACCCTTGAGTTCTTAATAACCAATACAGAGTAAGTTCCTTAAGGGTGGTCGCACAGGGCGCTGCTCAGGGAGTGGGTGGGGGAGGGGGAGTGTGTCTGTGGCGTTAAATGGCCCTGCGAGTGCTCGGTTTCTCGAAGCCTGAGTTT
>NW_007267712.1:0-331 GCF_000164805.1 Carlito syrichta | reverse complement strand
GGAAAAACTTCCTCTTTCCAACCCCTAATGCCTCTACCTACTTGTAGCTTCTTAGAATTCCTTTTAACAAAGGACCACATTTTTTATTCCATAAAAATACTTGAAATACAAATATTTGTGTAATTGAAAAAAAAAACTCAATACAAATCTGCTGACTTAAGTCACAATAAGGGGGAAATAGCTTATCAAATCTTTTCCAGGGATAGGTTCTGATGGTTCCATGGAGGAAAAAGGCACTGGGGAGAGTAGAACAAATGTTGTCTAATTTACGTTTTTGCTTGAGGCTGCCCTGTTTCTGAATTTAGTGCAAGTATCCACCTGATCAGCACCC
>NW_007267711.1:0-594 GCF_000164805.1 Carlito syrichta | reverse complement strand
TAGAGTGGTACAACCATACCTGACCACAGGGTAGACCTCCGGGGCTCAGGCAATCCTCCCAAGCGGCTGCAACCAAAAGCCTATGTCTCCATGCCCAGCTCATTGATGACATTTTGGAGATAGAGATGAGGCTGCCTGATGTTACACAGTCATGTTTCAACTCCTGGGCTCCAGCAATCTTCCGTCCTCAGTCTGCCAAAGTGCTGGATGAGAGGTGGGAGATTCCATGCCTGGCCTACCCTTAGCAGGAGTCGTTTTGGTGCACAATGAGGTGTGCTTTGATTGCGGGGATACACTTCCTAGCTGTCCATAGCCAACGATTTAGCTTGCTTCCCTTAGGGTTCTATGAGTTTCCTTTCCTTCTCACCACCAACATTCACCACTCAACTTTGCGGAGAGCACCCTGGCATTTGTTCTTGCCACATAGTCTCCTTGAAAAGTAGCCAGACCTGTTAGTGAGAATTTCAGAGTGCTGTGATCATAGACAGTGCCTCTACTGCGAGGAAAACCTTCTCCAAACCCATGCGCGGGAGGCAACGGGAAGGACAGAGACCCACTTCTCTTGGAGTGACATCCATGCTTCAGGGGTGGGTG
>NW_007267710.1:0-1326 GCF_000164805.1 Carlito syrichta | reverse complement strand
CTTAAGTTTTTGGTATTAATGGGACATGGAAATTGATCTAGCTGAGAAATTGTGCTGAGTTAATGGCAACTAGATTTTATCTCAATTGTTTAATTACTCAGCTTTAGTAATAACTACCTGGAATGTTACCTAAAAAATAATTGAAAGATCATGTCCAGTTTCTATGAGAAATAAAGTTGTGATCAATTAGCATCATCTGCCTTTCAGTTGACAGTGAAATAACATTGGGTTTTGCTGTCTTTTATCATAGTGATGTCTGGAAATATCTTACTGAATGGAAGGTTACAGTAGAACTTAGCTATATCTAGATAGACTTGCTAAAAGTTGTCTTTGTTTCTTTATTTTTAATCAGGTCATATTTATAAGTCTGCCAACTTGCAGATATAAGTAACTATTTCCAGGCCAAGTTTTCATTTATAAAACGCAGGACCAGAATACTTCTTTACAGTTACTTACATTTCAACAATGTTATTATTCTATGATTTTAATTATAACTTGATTTAAAAACATTAAATACCTTTTTAGGATACTCAAAACCAATCAAATTATTGAATACTGTGTTTAGGTACTATTCTACATACCCCAGTGTATAGTGATGAATAAGTAGACAAGATCTTTCTCTTAAGAAATTTGTATTTTATAGTATATGCATAGGGGTTAATGGAGTGACTGGGGGTGCATAAACTACTAAACTTAAAAGTAAGGTAACAAATAAACAAGTGTCATATATTGATATAATTATTTGACAGCAGGTGGAAGATGTTGACAATAGGAGTATAGAAAAAAACACAAGGAATATAAAGCCAAGATTAAGAAGACAAATAGTTATAAGTAGACTTTATTCAATGAATTTTTAAAAAGAAAAATACAGCCGGACTCGGTGGCTCAGCCTGTAATCCCGCGCCTTTGGGAGGCTGAGGTGAGTGGATTGCTTGAGCCCGCGGGTTTGAGACCCGCCTGGGCAGCGAGACCTTATCTCTACAATAAATAAAAAATCAGCCGGGCGTGGTAGCGCGTGCCGTAATTCCGGCTACTTGGAAGGCTGAGGCGGAAGGATCGCTGGAGTCTAGCAGGCGAGGCTGCGGTGGCCGGGAGCGGCCACTGCACTCCAGTCTGGGTGACAGAGTGAGACTCCAACTCAAAAAAAAAGAAAAAAAGAAAGAAAAATACAACATTTATGTAGCTGAAAATAGGTGCTCATAGTATATAAATAAAAATTGTCAAAATTTTAAGAAAAAATGGCAAATTATGAATAGTAGATTTTACCTAATTATTGCAATAATTGCTAGACCAAACAGTTTGAACAATGGTGAGAAAATAAATATT
>NW_007267709.1:0-685 GCF_000164805.1 Carlito syrichta | reverse complement strand
ATCATAAGTCAAAATAAGTGAAAGGGAGAAGTGCAAGAGGGAAAACAGATATACATACCAACTATCAGGTGAGAGAGAGACACACGGCTGGGAAGAAGTGAAAAAAGACAGGTAAGAAAGATTCCCTAAAGAATACTGATAGCTAAACAGAGACAGGCCAAAAAAATCGAGAAACAGTATAAGTCAGAAGGTAAACACCAAACGTAATCTAGACCAACAGTTTCAATGATAAAATCATAGGTCAAAATAAGCCATCAAACTAGAGTCACTTCTGTGATCTCCGATTCCAGCCTCTGCCTTTTGTTTTTCGTTGCAGCATAGGGGTGGGGCTTTGTCTCCTGTTTCACACTGTTGCCTTAGGAGCTGAGGTAGTTTGTTGCTAGGTGGGCGGGGCAATGGAAGTCTGCCTGGAGAATGGCAAGGCAGTTTAAGCAGGTCTGTTTTTCTCTGCTTGTCTGGGTCCTCTGGGTTGGGGTCTGACGCTGTGTGCCTCAGCCAGGGTGGACCCGGAGTTCCAGAGCTCCAAAGTTCCAAAAGGCAGGCTGTAAATGATGAGAGTGGCACTGGGTCCCTACAGAGTATTCAGCCAGTAATGGAACCGGTGTCTCTGAGGGGCGGGCGCTTAGAGCCTCCCTGTGCGACCTGCGGTGCCGGGTGCCGGGCCGGGGAGAGAGCTGGAGGGAGC
>NW_007267708.1:0-568 GCF_000164805.1 Carlito syrichta | reverse complement strand
TAAGCTGCTGACTCAGTCTCGATCCCTCAGTCCTCAGAAATTCCCCAAATGTCTGCATCTTGCTCTGGGTTCTGCCAGTTCTGTTCAACCCTTGCTTCCTCAAAGGCTAGGGCAGGCAAAGGTCTGTCCGACTCATCTATGAAACTATTTCCTCACGATGGCGCTGTGGCTCAAGAGGACGCTAACAGGCCTGTCTGACACCCGCCCATCAACTTGGAAAAAAAGGTGCCATCAAACTCTCCTCCCTGTGGTGCACGTTCAGTTCGTTTCTCCCTGAGCTCAACAAAGTTCCAGACACTTGGAAGGCTGAGCTGGAAGAGTGGCCCGAGCCCAGGAGTTGGAGGCTGCAGTGTCTGTGACCGTCTACTCTGTGCGACAGAGTTAGACTCTGACTCTAACAATCAAGCCACAAAATAAAATTTTAAAAAACATTGTAAAAATGGAACGTGAATAATGTTGGAAAAATCATGAAGAAAGAGGCATTGCGCATGTTTATACTGTTAGAAGCGTGAGTTAGGCTTTACAATTGTGAAACACTGTGGGGTTAGCTGTTCATGTGCTAACAGCC
>NW_007267707.1:0-1482 GCF_000164805.1 Carlito syrichta | reverse complement strand
ATGCCTATTACGTGGAAACTACCTACGTCTCAAAACCTGCCATGCCACTTAAAACAATGAACTGCACAGTTGCCATGACGACAGCCGGGGACTGAAGCAAGCTGAAAGTTACTGCACGTACAAAAACCAAGAACGTTCTGCTTGACCAAAGGCAACATAATAAAACTATTATCACAGTTATAACGTCTAATCTTAACCCCAAGTGAAACTACATACTGGAACAAAAGCTAATCAATCAGTTTACCAGGAAATAACAGCTAAAAATCTTAAGAAGAAAAACAGTTTAAAAAGAAAAAGAGATATAAAATAATTCTGCTGTGCATTTTTCATAGGATATAATAAGATTTTATTTTAGACTGTCACTTCCTAATATTGAAAATTCTGTTTTCTTATAATACACTGGTTACTATTCATATGCACACACTTGATGTTATATCCTTGTCTCAGAGGCGACCTTCTGAATAGGCCTTCATAGGCCTCAGCTGTGTGGTTACAGATGTTGGCTCCCAACAATATATCTTTCCCTCAACTGCATCGATGAGAAACTGAAGCTTAAGCACATGACAATGTATTCAAGATATATTACTAAGTCTGTTTTAAGAACACCACTTGTCTATTGACACTAATCTCAGTTGATATTTTTTCACTCTGCCTGCTGAAAAATAAATATTCATGTCTAAGAAATGAACACATATCTAATGAAAATACCTGTATAAGAATGAAAGCAATTATACTAAGGTGATTCATTTGAGAGCACTGTCAAATGACTCAAGAAATAAACATGCTTGATTACCAAACTAAGCAGAGACAGTTCATAATCATAAAGAGCAACATATGCCAATTCTTTAAAAATACTTGCTTTAATTTACTAGTCTAAGAATAAACTCTGCATCGGTTTAAGGAAATATAAAAATATTATTTCCACTTTTTCTTTTATAAAAAAATGGATTTAGAGAACATGCTAAAGTTATCCCTAGGAGAAAATTCTACCCGCGTCATTTCCATAATTCTATCCATGTGTAATATATTTTCCCTTTCCATTTTAAATATATTAAATTTGAATCACGTTCACATCAGCTTTTATTTTCAAGGATACTCTTTATGTCTAAAGTAATTAATATATTTTCAAAGTATGTTCATTCTAATGTTTTTTTTTTCCTATTTGGAAATACTAATATTAAGCAGACGAAAACATAATTTATTTTTTTCTTTGAAGTAGTGCTTAATGAGATGTTTTGGAGAGAGCTGGAAAAAAAACCATGTGTATTCAGTTACTTCATAGAAAGCCTAGTTTCTGTTATTAAGGAAAAGATATTGTCCCAATTAGGCAAATGTAAATTGATGGTGGAACTACATAAGAAAAATTATTGTTTATGCACCCAATCTCTGATTGTGAGCCAAGTAAGAATAACCAGTAATATGAACTGACTCTTAGATTCTACCTATACTTTTGGATACTTGAATGTAAATAGTCTATAGCAG
>NW_007267706.1:0-728 GCF_000164805.1 Carlito syrichta | reverse complement strand
ATGAAGTTTCCCGACAAACTTCCAAGCTCAACATATCCTCCTGCCACTGCATCCCAAAATGCTGGGATCACAGTCATGAGCTTCTGTGTCTGACTGGGGTTATTATTATTATAATGAAGCAAGTGTTGCAATCGGCCACTCTCTGTGTCTTGTTCGTATGTGGATGAACAGCGGACTGGCATCTATTGTCCAAAGCGAGACTAATGGTGAAACATTGCCTATTTAGTAAGTTTTTAAAGGTTGTGGTCTGTAGAGTGGCTCTAGATGGACCGTCGCTGCAAAATCTGGTGGTTAAATACATGAGCAAAGCAGAGTCCTGTCCTTGTTCGGCCTCAAAAGCAGGGGGGCAGATGGCATCAACAATCGCATAGCCCCTTGAAAAGACAGCCTCTGCAGTCATGGGTGGAACACCAACCATGGAAACACAGCTCAATGGAAAGAGTTTTGCCTGTTGCTTTATGCTGCTTGGACTCGGGCCAGTGTCCACTGGTCCCTCCCACAGGAGAGTGCCAGCCACGAAAGCCCATCCCCAAAGGAAATACTGTTAAATAGGAAGTACCCAGAACAACACAGTAGCATTGGCACGGTTAGGAGGTTCTAAAACAGATGCAACTTAATATCCTTGACCCACTGACCAGAAATCAGGAAGGCCAGAGGTGCTATCTAGGGGTGGAGAACGGAGAGTCTTCTGGTGAGGCCTAGTGCCCAGATGTCAGGCACGACCGAGG
>NW_007267705.1:0-451 GCF_000164805.1 Carlito syrichta | reverse complement strand
GGATATACCCTGAAGAACACAAATCACTCTATAAAAAAGATACCTGCACACGTATGTTTATCGCAGCATTGTTCACAATAGCAAGAACCTGGAAACAACCATGCTGCCCATCAAAAGAGGACTGGATTAAAAAAATGTGGTACATATACACGATGGAATACTACGCAGCCATAAAAAAGAACAAAATCATGAATTTTGCAGCAACCTGGATGGAACTAGAGTCTATAATACTGAGTGACCTCACACAGAAACAAAGATCAGAATATCACATGTTCTCACTCATATAATGGACCTTGAACATCCAATGTAATACTATAACAAAATGACTGACGGTACTGGGAAACTATGGGGGGGAGGGGGAGGGTATTAACAGTAGCAAATATCTGTCTGGGGCTGGGAAAACACCTCTTATCAACAGGGTGTCTGAATGAAACGTAATTGTACACCTAAT
>NW_007267704.1:0-820 GCF_000164805.1 Carlito syrichta | reverse complement strand
GGCTCCAGGATCTCCTGGCCTGAAGGGTTTCTATGGATAAATCTGCGGCTATTCTAATTGGTTTTCCCTGGTAGGTAGTCTGGCCTTTTTCTCTTGCTGCCTTTAGGATTTTTCCTTTTATAGCTACTTTGTTTAGGCGAATTATTATGTGTCTGGGAGTTGTTCTTCTCATTTGTTGTCTTGCAGGGGTTCTCTGAATCTCTTGTGTTTGAATTTTTTCATCCTTAATGAGATGAGGGAAGTTTTCTTGAAAGATTTCATGAAATGTTTGTTCCAGTGTGGCTTCTCTTTCTCTCTCTGCCTCAGGAAGCCCAATTACTCTTAGGTTTCATCTCTTGAAGTGGCCATTCATCTCTTGCAGGTTTTGTTCTGTCTTTTTAAGCTTCTTTTCTATGCTTTTGACAGTTTGGGTTAGTTCTGTGTTTTGGTCTTCGAGCTCTGAGATTCTTCTGCTTGGCTGATTCTGCTTTCCATGCTTATTAGTCTGTTGTTCATTTCCATCACAGTATTCTTTACTGCTGTCATTTCTGACATCAGCTCCTTCCTATTTTCCTCTTGTCTCTCCTCAATTTTTTAAATTCTCTCCATTAATGTCTTGATGTTTGGGTTTGTTGCATCTAACCAGTCATTCTGGGGGCTCTTCATTGTTTGTGTTCCAGAATCTGTTTTCTCAGTGTCTGATTTCCCAGTGGTCTGTGCGAGACCTATATTCTTCTTCTGGTTTTTCTTCATTTGTGTGGTTTTTCCCCCTCCCTACTTATTCCTTCCCTCCACATCACCGTCTTCTTTAATTCTGTTATTCAGGGGTAAAGGGATTGGT
>NW_007267703.1:0-659 GCF_000164805.1 Carlito syrichta | reverse complement strand
TCGTTAGGATGACTGTTATCAAAAAGATGGAAGATAGCAAGTGCTGCTGAGGGTGTGGAGAAAGGGAACCCTTGCACACTGTGGGTGGGAACGTTAATTAGTACAGCCATTGTGGATTACTGTAGAAGTTTCTTCAAAAAACCATAAATAGACCTACTGTGTGACCTGGCACCTCACTGCTGGGTGTATTTTTGTAGGAAATGTGATCAACATGTTGAAGATTTCTGCAATCCTATATCCCCTGTAGCACTAATCACAGGAGTCAAGCTGTGGGATCAACAAAAGAATTCATCAATCCATGAGTGGATAAAAAAATGGGGCAGATATATACAACAGAGTACTATTTCTCCATACACAAGAGTGAAATGCTGCCATTGGTAACAATAGGGATGAACTTGCAGTTATGTTCAGTGAAACTGTTAAGTGAAAAAACCAGAGATATGTGATCACCCTTACACGTGGAGTCTTATTTTATTTTATTATTTTATTTGAAAGATGAGGAGTACAATTCAGGGTTAGGTATATAAATATTCATTATGCAGGTATCCTTGTTGATGAGGTGTGCCCTCTCTCCCCTAGCAGTTTCCCTCAACTGCCAGTCCCATGCCCCCTTCCTGGCAGTTTCCCACTATTGCCAATCCCTTTCTTTCTTTTTTTTT
>NW_007267702.1:0-466 GCF_000164805.1 Carlito syrichta | reverse complement strand
GGAGGGAAATCAGGGGGAAAATCCAAATCGGTTTACTGAAAAGAACTAAAGAAGGCTTTTATTCTCAGTGAAGTGTTCTAATGCTTTCAAATATAACTTCCACATTACTTCCCATAATTTCAAAGAAGGCCAATCCTATCAAGCTTTCCCATTTTCCTTTCGTGCTGCTCCTCCCTATTTCCTCAACCACAATGGGTCGAAGGGCCCACTGTCAAGAGATTCGAGCCTGTGTCCTGAATAATTAGCATACATGGGAGTTCAAATGTCGACTGAACTTCTATGGCAGAATAGCATAGAATAATAATACAGACACTTGGACTTGAATATGTTGTATCTTTGGCTCTTGTGCCAGCATGAGCTCCATGGGGCTCTTTCACACCATTACACAGAAGAAGGTGTGAGGTCTAGGAGCTACGCCTGATCCAGTGAAGGCTGCTCTTGAGAGCAGTGCCCAGGAAAGGAGGGA
>NW_007267701.1:0-901 GCF_000164805.1 Carlito syrichta | reverse complement strand
CCAGTCCTCTTTAGATGAGCAGGATGATTGGCTCCATGTTCTTGCTACTGCGAACAATGTGGCGATAAACATACATGTGCAAATATCTCTTGGAGAGAGGGATTTCGTTCTTCCTGGTATGTTCCCAGTAGGAGGATGGCAGGGTCGATTTTTAGATCGTTTAGGAATCACCAAATGCTTATCCACAGAGCTGGTCCGAGTTTACACTCCCACGAGCAGTGTAGAAGTGTTCCCTTTGTGTCATTTCCACGCCAGCATCTGTTGTTTTGGGAATGATGGATGATAGCCATCCTGACTGAAAATTGGTGACTCCTCAAGGTCGTTTTCACTTGCATTTTCGGATGACAAATGAGGCTGAGCTTTTTCCAATGTCTTTGGTGGCTGCTTGTATGTCTGCTGTTGAGATGGGTCTGTTCATATCTTTTGCTCACTGTGAAATGAGGCTGTTTGCTTTTTTCTTGTCGGCAAGTGGCAGTTCCTTGTAGTTCCGAGCTGATCATCCCTTGTCAGATGTACATTCGCAAATATGTTTTCCGCATCTGTGGGTTGCGTTTCTCTATGAGTCAGGGCCTCACTCTGATGCCCAGACGGTACTAGAGTGGTACAATCACACCTGACCACAGGGTAGACCTCCGGGGCTCAGGCAATCCTCCCAAGCGGCTGCAACGAAAAGCCTATGTCTCCAAGCCCAGCTCATTGATGACATTTTGGAGATAGAGATGAGGCTGCCTGATGTTACACAGTCATGTTTCAACTCCTGGGCTCCAGCAATCTTCCGTCCTCAGTCCGCCAAAGTGCTGGAGGACAGGTGGGAGATTCCATGCCTGGCCTACCCTTAGCGGGAGTCGTTTTGGTCCACAATGAAGTGTGCTTTGATTGCGGGGATACGCTTCCTAGCTGT
>NW_007267700.1:0-893 GCF_000164805.1 Carlito syrichta | reverse complement strand
GCCTAGGCAACATAGTGAGCCCTCATCTGTACAAAAAAAGTGCAAAAAATAGCCAGGCATGGTGGCACACACCGGTAGTCTGGTTGTCAGGAAGCTGAGGTGGGAGGACCACCTGAGTCCAGGAAGTTGAGGCTGTGGTGAGCCATGGTTGTGCTACTGAGCTCCAGCCTGGATGACAGAGTGAGATCCTGACTCCAAAAACAAGCAAGCAAATAAAAAACACCTCAGGCCTTAGAATTGGACATAGCTGATTTCAAATACTGCTCTGCCACATAAAAACCAGAAATAGTTGCTTCTCTGAACCTCAGTTACTTTATCTCTAAAAGGTAGATAATGAAGGTTTTCTCCATCATAGGTTCATGACAACTAATGAGATAATAAACACCATTAACACTGGCGTTTGGGTGTGTTCAGTCAGTGTTAGTTGTCTGTAACAACATTCTTCGTGTTGCTTTGTTTACAGAAACCACTTTCTTAATCTGTTTTCTGTTAGTAATGCTTGTTGACATTTTGTGTTGCTTATGAATGTATAATGCAAATTGACCTTTATTTACTTTTAACAATGATCATTTTTGTTTCTGCAACTGCACAGTAAGTGACACATTCTTTTAGCTCCGATTTTCTTTTTCTTTCTTCCTGCCTTCCTTTCCTCCCTCACCTCCCCTTCCCTCCTTTCTTGTAAAGGTCTCACTCTGTCACCCAGGTTGGAGTGCAATAGCATGATCATGGCTCACTTGTAACCTCCAGGTTAAGGCTGTCCTTCTGCCTCAGCGTCCTGAGTAGCTGGAACTACAGGTGTGCACTCCCACATCTGGTTTTAATCTTTTTGATGCTTTGTAGAGACAAGATATCGCTATGTTGTCCAGGCTGGTCTCGAACTCCTGGGCTCTAGC
>NW_007267699.1:0-459 GCF_000164805.1 Carlito syrichta | reverse complement strand
TTCCTGCCCTTCCCCCTCGCCCTCCAGGGGGTCCCTCTGCAGAAAGGCTTCTGCCTTCTGCTGGAAGTCTGGGGTCGACAGCAGATCGTCCAGAAGGCTGATGGTCGTTGCGGGAGGCTGGGGAGGCTGGGCCGGCTGCTGGGCGGCCCCGGTCAGCTCCTGCCCCAGGGGAGGAGACGCAGGGCGCCCGGGCTGCTGAGGCGTCCCTGCTCCGGGCTCCCGTGGGACGGTGACGGCCTGGAACCCGGCGTTGCAGCCCCACCACTGCAGGGGTTGGGGCGTTTCCTTGCTCGCCGGAGACCACCCCGGTGGCTGAGGACCACCCGGCTGGGGCTGCCCCTGGGAGGACTCGCCGGCGAGTCCCGCCTGTCCAAGGTCTTGGTCCTGTGGGAGCTGTCCTTGGCACGCGGGCCACCGTGATGTGTGGGGATGGGCGAGCGCTCCTCTTCGAGGGGCTCC
>NW_007267698.1:0-644 GCF_000164805.1 Carlito syrichta | reverse complement strand
TAGGCGGGTCTCGAACCCGCAGGCTCAGGCGCTCACAAACTTATTATTATAATGAAGCAAGTGTCGCGATCGGGCACTTGTCTTCAATGAATTCTACTCTGGGAATAAGTGTGCCGGTTGCAGCTGATTCAAATCTTTTCATTTGCTCTTCTTCTGCCCCTCATGAGGCTGACATTTGCGAGTACAGAGGCAAGCAAGCTTCTCTGTGAAATGACTCACTGCTATTGAACTCTGATCACCCTTTTATATTTATAAAGTTTTGCGAGTCACATTTCAAATGGGAAAAATATCAAGAATGGAATTTAATTGTTAATTTATTCGTGGTGGTTGCAGGCAATGGCTCCCCAGTCATGAAAGGTGTGTGAACCCGGGTGCTCCTCAAAGCTGGGCTAGGTCAGTCTCAGTCTCAGCTAATCAAAAAAGGACTCTTTGGGGAATCATTTCTTCACTGCTCCCCGTACCTTACATGTCTTTTATCTTTGCATGCATTTAATTAAAGTGTCTCCAACTCCACTCCCTGCACAAACGTCTAAAATTTTTCATCAGACAGCTTACACATTCGTGTTCAGTACTATCTGAAGAAGGCAATATGATGTACTGCCAGCCTTCACAAAACTGGTCGTCACTTTCTATCTGTGTCTCTG
>NW_007267697.1:0-632 GCF_000164805.1 Carlito syrichta | reverse complement strand
CAGCTCCGTGCGCGTCTCCTTCGCCGGCTTCTCCAACGCCACGGTGGACAGCAGCGTGCTGCTGCGCCTGGCCGTGCCCACCGTGCGCGACCTCCTGGCGCGCCACTACCTGGCCCTGCTGCGCGCGGCCGGCGCGCAGCTGGCGGGCCCGGGCACGGCGCTGCAGCTCTACGGCGCCTACGAGGAGCGCAACCGCACCTTCCTGCTGGCGGCCGTGCGGCGCGGCGGCGGGGGCGGCGGGGGCGGCGGGGGCGGCGGGGGCGGCGGGGGCGGCGGGGGCGGCGGCGGAGGCGGCGGCGCTCCGGCTGAGGGGCCGGGAGGCTGCGCTGCGGGGCCCGGAGGCCGCGGGAGCGCGGCCCGAGCCGGCGCCGGCGCCCGGGGTCTAGGTGCGTGGGCCCGGCCGAGGGATGGCGGCGGGAACGCCGGGTCGTCCGGGGCGCGCCGCGAGGCCCCGGCGCGGTGCCAGGTGCCGGCGCGCGGAGGCCCCGGCCCCCTGGCCGCCTCTGGTATCCCCTTCCCCGCGAGGATCCCCGCCAGGGGAGGCTGGAGGGCTCTGCGGCGCCCGCTCTCGGTCCGAGAGTCCGGAGCGGCCCCGGTGCACCTGCGCCGGCGGTGGCGACGGCGTGTCGTGG
>NW_007267696.1:0-458 GCF_000164805.1 Carlito syrichta | reverse complement strand
GGAGGAGGAGGAGGAGGAGGAGCAGGCAGAAACTGGGGTCCAGCCTGGGAAGCAGAGGTGCTGTTCTCAGACCCCCAGGCCCAGGACACCTCGACCGACAGGGTGACTTCTCAGATGTTGCTGCATACCTGATAAACTAAAACTTTCCGAGAACACCGGCCCAACGCCAGCGAGAGCAGGGCCCAAGGCACAGCTCCCATGGCGAAGGATGGTTGGCCGGTGGGGGCTCCTGAGGAACTGGGGAGCCGAACTGCCTCAGGAGAGGCATGCAGCATCTTTTCTACTGCCCGGTATGCTGGATAGAAGCTGAGAAGTTCTCAGGTAGTGAGTTGGGAACGTGAGGACCACAACTGTGGGGAGCTTGGCAGGGCCCAACATTTCAGCTCCTACCTGGATTCCATGGGACTGTAGCTGTTACCTAGCTTTAATGTTGAAAGGAATGCAAATGGAGTCAATGT
>NW_007267695.1:0-633 GCF_000164805.1 Carlito syrichta | reverse complement strand
GCACAGAGTACAACAATTCTTATGGATATTACTGCATGTTTTTTCATCTGAATATAATTTACACTTGGAAATTTGAATTTCATATTTTGGTTGTCGAAGAGTTTGGTTGTCCACCATTTAAGGCAAAGAACCATTCATCATTAATAAGTAGCAGGTTTCAGTAAAATGTTTTGAAGGCCATAGTTCCACTCCAGCAAACAACCGTTCACATTTTTCTGTACCGTGGGCTCTGGGCTGAGTTGGAGTCTCACTCTGTGATCCGCACCGGAATGCAGTGGCCTCTCCCGGCCACCGCAACCTCGACCTGCTGGGCTCCATTGCTCCTTCCGCTTCAGCCTTCCGAGGAGCTGGCCTTACAGGCATGTGCGACCACGCCAGGCTGATTTTTTGATTTATTGTAGAGATGAGGACTCCCCAAGTTGCCCAGGTTTGTCTCGAACCCGCGGGCTTAAGTTGTCCTCTCCCCGCAGCCTCCTCAATCGCAGGATTACAGGCTGAGTCAGGGAACCTGGCTATTTTCTGTTATGGTTTGGAGATGGAGTCTCATTCTGTCGCCCACACTGGAGTGCGGTGGCCGCTCCCGGACACCGCAGCCTCGACCCGCTGGGCTCCGCCGATCCTTCAACTTCAGCC
>NW_007267694.1:0-484 GCF_000164805.1 Carlito syrichta | reverse complement strand
ATCATAATAAAATTGTTCTTTTTATGCTTACTATCTGACTAAAAAAACGAAATTTCTGGCATTTAGCTGAAGGTAAATATTAACTTAAGTATCAAGGTATAATATTTTAACCTCATTTTAGCCTATTTGCCTGTATTTCGAAAAAAGTAGCTTGTTTTACTTCTTTTATCGCAGTATAGGAGATCATATCATGTTAAGCATGAATTTGGTTTTGAGAAACATTTGGTTTCCTACATGCAGCCATGTGAATGTACGTTATTCATATTTCGTCATTTTCTGATGACTCTCAAATATGTTTTTGAAACTCGTGGATGAAGATTTGTATGGTTTTGAGAACGTAGCTCTGAAACTATGATGTCATAACTATTATAGTCCATCTCTTTTCGTTACATAGGGGATGATTTCTCTCAAATGTATTCCTAAGATTGCAGTTTCTATACTGTAGGCTGTTAGCACATGAACAGCTAACCCCACAGTGTTTCAC
>NW_007267693.1:0-589 GCF_000164805.1 Carlito syrichta | reverse complement strand
AAAATCATTTATAATTGTGGTAAAACACACATGATAAAAAATTTACATCTTAAACATTTTATGTGTGTAATTCAGGGGCACTGAGGGCATTCATATTCTTGTATAACCACCAACACCTCCCATCTCCAGAACTCTATCTTAGAAAATGAAAAGTATGGACTCATTAAACAATAACTCCACATTCACACCTCCCCTGACTTCTGGAAGATACCATTCTACTTTTTTGTCTCCATAAACTTGACTATCCTAGGTACCTCACATAAGTAAAATCGTACAAAAGTTGTCTTTCTGTGTCTGGCTTATTTCACCTAGCATAATGTCCTCAAAGTTTACTAATGTTGTAGCATGCCAGTATTTTCTTTTCTTTTAAGTTGAATAACATTCCTATTGTATGTATATACCACATTTTGTTTCATCCATTAATGGACACAAGTTACTTCCACTTCTTGGCTATTGTGAAGAAGGCTGCTATGAAGATGGATGTACAAATTTCTCTTTTAGACTTTGATTTCTTTGGCACATATGCCCAGAAGTAGAGCGGCATGAAAATTCTGTGTTTAATTTCTTGAGGAATTGCCACATTGTTTTC
>NW_007267692.1:0-351 GCF_000164805.1 Carlito syrichta | reverse complement strand
AAATAAATAAATAAATAAATAAAAAATAAAAATAAAAATATTGGCTTCTGTTTCCAAACAAGGGCATGCTGGATCCAGATATGAATAGGACAAAGTGGGCCTCCAAGAAGCACACAGCTGAGCAGACTGAGAGGTAGCCAGGGGACGTTTTATGCCCAGTACGTGGTGACTTGGGTGGGGGCAGGGAGAGGAGGGAGGTGGGTGGGGAAACAGGATCAAACTCTGGGATGCTGGAGGAAGAACAGGAAACAGCAGATCAGTCATAGGAGGAGGGAGGGGAGGGCTTCACGTGCAAATTTGGTTTCTTCATTTTCTCTGCCCCCTCTGCCTCCACCCCTATTTATTTGGTCT
>NW_007267691.1:0-1434 GCF_000164805.1 Carlito syrichta | reverse complement strand
CCTGCCATTGCTAAGAGGTATCTGAGATATCTTCATGAGGAGTATGACTGGAAGGGGACAAAACGGATGTTTTACATACCCCTCATTCTCTTATTTGTGTGTGTCTGTCGTTTTGAATCTGCTAAAAAGCTGGTTGAGTTATTATGCTTTGTTTGATGGGAAATGTCATCTTTTAAAAACTTGATTGGCGTGTGTTTCTTTATGTCATTTTATGTTTCCCTCCATTCCCATTGTGCAGTGTTTCCCCTGACCTGTTGGCACTGTTAAAACTTCTGCCTTTTGTTGTTAAGGTTCTAGAAAAATTGCCTGCTATGTATTTGAAGTGTTACCAGTTATCTTAAATTCTTTCCAGTGACCACGCCCCCTCTCTTCCTTAGCCTGGTTCTCCTTCATAAATTCTGAAGGAGCTCATTCTAATCCGCCTGTAAAGAAAGGTAAAAATGTCTCTTATATGCTACTTAGCCTTTTTCTAACTCAGTGCAAGTTAATGCCAGTCTTAGAAAAAAATAATTTTGTAATCTTTCTCTGGCAACTAAGGAAATGAATAGGCTGTTCTTGTTTTCAAATGCTAAAAGCCAGGTTAATTGAGAGTAAATCTGTTTCTAAAGGTTTAGGCCTTGCCTAAGATCGTAATCAACTGCTTGTCCCTAAAAACTGTTGAGAAGTCTCTTAGAGTCATATAATGTATGTAAGTCCCTACTTTATATTGTAATGCTAGATAAAACTACTAATTTGTTTTTTTGACTATGCCTAACTAGCACACCTCTTACAAGACTGGTAAAGCTTTAAATGCTAAATACTTTGCAGGACTTAATAAGGCATGGAAACTGGCCATTCCCACCTGATTAAGCCACCTTGTAAGCACGGTACTTCACCTAAGGGACAGGTCAAGTACTAGACACTCTGTGGAGCATACAGTGAGACATAATCACTCTCATTTGATTGTCCACATCTTACAACTAAGGTTACTGTTTAATAATTCATGAGTATTTTTGACAATTTTGCCTGTTCATAATTCGGAATAAGTAGAAACAGATCATTTTACATCTACGTGGTCTGTTCACTCTAAAAAGTTTTGTACCAGGTCATTTTTGTAGACATCATTGGAAAGTCGTGGAACAACAACAAAAAAAACAAAATCAAAAACAAGGAACTTCAAGAAAGCCTGAGAATACTCAGCCTGGAAAAAGCCATCAGCATCCTAGAAATTCCTAGCATTGCTGTTTACTGTTTATTTAGTTATTTGTTTGTTTTAGAATTCTCTTTTGAGGAATAATTACAAGCATTCAAAACAAATTCTGGATTTTCAAAAAACGTGACCAAGAGAGTGTGTACTGGTCTGGTCCCTCAGACACCCCAATGGGACATATTTTAAGTGATTGGAAAAAATTAAAATTATGTGGTTTAAAATTTAAAAATAATAATAAGTACATT
>NW_007267690.1:0-712 GCF_000164805.1 Carlito syrichta | reverse complement strand
CTCACACACACACACACACACACACACACACACACACACAAGCATGGGGTTGTGTGTTTCCCAGGCTCTCTGTGTCCCCGGCTTTGTAGTGAAGGATGTTCGACCCAATGCATGATCCAATCCATGAGTCGCTGTGAATCGCCATTTTCAAGCAGACAGCCCTGGAAACCACCCATGTTCCATGAGATCCTGGCAGTCCCAGAGGCATGATTTTGGAAACAGCCACCAGTGTCCTCGATGAGGCGGCATGTGTAGGGCTAGCACGGCATTTGCGGGCATCCGCCAATGTGGCCCAGTTCAGCCAGAGGAACGGGGCCACTGGAGACCGTGATGAAGCTTCACGTCTGCATTGCACCCCCACAGGGCTCTTCCTCCCAAAAAATATCCCTCAACCCACAAGGAGCTCTCCGCCTTGTGCAGAACGTAGACAGGGCCTTCCCAAGGCATGTTCATTTCCCTGAAACATCTCTTTGCCTGTGGAGGCCCGCTAGGCCATATGTGTTTCCTTGTGGCTTTCCTGTCTGGGAGGTAAGAGTTCCCCAGGGCGTGTGCCTGCGGGACTCCTCCGCGGGTGGGGGCCCAAACACACTCTGCTTCCCTCTGGGGGCGTGACCCTCGCCCCCGCCTCTGGGGGTCCTGAATACCGTCACGACCGGGTGGGGTGGGTGGGGAGGTATTTCAGCGCAGGGTGGGACGTGTGGCTGTGGTGCCA
>NW_007267689.1:0-836 GCF_000164805.1 Carlito syrichta | reverse complement strand
AATGGTTTCACAATATTAAAGGATCAAGTAACAGATAACTCTGGTATTATTTCAACTATGTCAAAAATTGAACATAAAGAAAGTCTTTCATTTTATTTTTTACATCTAACATGATCTTAATGTTACCATCACTTATACAAGAAAGAAGAAAATACAGAGATAAAACACATTGGTGAATTTTCAATCACTCTGTCACCCAGACTGGAGTGCAATGGCACACTCACTGCAACCCCAGCATTGACCTGCTAGGCTCTGGCGATCTTTCCACCTCAACCTTCCAAGTAGCCAGAACACACTAACACACCAGGCTAATTTTAGATTTATTGTAAGATGAGGTCTTGTCAAGTGGCCCAGCCTTGTCTCGAACCCTTGGGCTCGGGCAATCCACTCACCTCGGTCTCCCAAAGTGCTGAAATTATAGGCAGGAGTCACAGCTCCTGGCCTTTATTTACATCTTTAATCCATTTAGATTTGATTTTTGTATATGGTAAAAGATATATTGGTGTATATATATGGTGTATTCTTCTGCGTGTGGATATCCAGTTATTACAGTAGCACTATTTATTGAAGAGACTCTTCTTTCATCAATGTGTGTTCTTAATGTCTTCGTTGAAAATCAATTTGCTGTCATTCATTTACTTCTGTGTTCTTTATTCTGTTCCTTTTTCATTTTTATTTTTATTTTTTCAGTTGGAGTCTGCAGCTCAGACTGGAGTTCAGTGGCACACTCACGGCCCCCCCAGCATCGAACTGCTAGGCTCCAGTCATCCTTCTGCCTCTGCCATTCAAGTAGCTGGAACTATAGGCATGCGCTTTAGCCTGGCTAATTTTTTATT
>NW_007267688.1:0-1003 GCF_000164805.1 Carlito syrichta | reverse complement strand
CGGTGTCGCCGAGGCGCCCGGGCGGGTCTCGAACCCGCGGGGTCGGGCGATTCGCTCACCTCACCCTTCCGGGGTGTGGGATGACAGGCTGAGCCGCCGAGCCCGGCCCACACACGTCTTGAATGAGAGTTTTGAAGGACTTCAAAGTTGCTAGCGATTTGCACTGAATGACGCCCTTTAGACTCCGGCCGTCTTGACTGACCTGACGTAAACCCTTCACGGTTGGAATCTAAAGACGTGAGTTTGCTGACGACTTCGGTCCGGAAAGGTACTACGGAAGCAGAGTTTTATGTTTTAAGGCATTCAACTGAAATCGTATTTGACCGATAGACTGAAAGATCGATGGGCCCCGTCCGAATGAGAGCATTCTATTGGACCGCTTTTAAACGATGCCGCTGTTTACTGAGGATCGATGGATTTAGGCTTTTAAGAAAATTCTGTTACTTTGATCTAATTTCGTTCTGGCCTAACGTCGGTGCTTGAGATTAATGGCGGATTCGTCGATCTGACTGTTTTTGGCAAGCTAGATGGTTTGTGGGATTCCTTTCGTACCTTTCTTTCCCTAAACCTTCCGCATACCGTCTTTGACGTGCTCGTGCCGTTTTTCGACATGCTCGAGACTTCGACTTTTCTCAAGTTAGGTATAGGGCACAAGTTTACCGTAGGACATCCTGGGCTAGATAAAATCATTCGTTTTCCTTATATCCTTTTTTCCTTACAGAGACCACAATCGTACGCCGGCAACCTTTCAACATCTTTCCTTTGCTTTTTGCTTTCTTTCTTTTTAACCTTTTTGATAGATGACCTTTTTCCTTTTTCTTTTGTTAGGGTCCGAGTCTCGCTCCGTCATCCAGACTGGGGTGCGGTGGCACGCTCCCGGCCGCCGCGGCCTCGACCTGCTGGGCTCTGGCGATCCTTCCGCCTCAGCCTCGGCCTTCAGGGGAGCCGGAACTGTAGGCGTGCACGACCACGCCCGGCTGATTTTGGATTTAGTGTAGAGAGG
>NW_007267687.1:0-321 GCF_000164805.1 Carlito syrichta | reverse complement strand
CCCAGGTTAGTGTTACATGACTCAATCAGTTAGAGATAATTACTTATCAATAGCAAGTAAATCTGTGGATCATGGTTACTACGTGTATTTTATTTAAAAAGTATAAAAGCCTTTTTGGGGGGGGGGGGTTGGAGTCTCACTCTGTCACCCAGACTGGAGTGCAGTGGCCGCTCCCGGCCACCGCACCCTCGACCTGCTGGGCTCCGGCGATCCTTCCGCCTCAGCCTTCCAAGTAGCCGGAATTACTGGCCTGGGCTACCACACCCAGCAGATTTTTTTTTTTTTATTGTAGAGATGAGGTCTCGCTGCCCAGGCGGGTCT
>NW_007267686.1:0-787 GCF_000164805.1 Carlito syrichta | reverse complement strand
CCACCCACGCACCCAGCCCTGAGTGTACTTACTTCAAAAATGTTTCATGTACACGCTTTCATGATCCTCCCCTTTTACAAAGAGAGGTTTCAGGTTGACGACATTTGCTAGCTCCACACGGGATCGCAGGTGGCTATACGCCAGCTTATTCGTGGCCAGGCACAGTGGCTCACGCCTCTAAGCCTGGCACTTGGGGAAGCCGAGGCAGGAGAATCCCTTGAGCCTGGGAGTTCCAGACCAGCCTAGGCAGCAACATGATGAGACCACTGTTCTACAGAACGTCAGAAAAAATAAGCCAGGCTTGTGTGGTGGTGCGGGCCTGTAGTCCCAGCTACTCAAGAGGTTGAGGCAGATGAGTCGTCAGCCCAGGGGCAAGCTCACCTCATGCCACCTGCACATTCCAGCCTGGGCTGCAGAGGGAAACCCTGACTCAAAAAAAAAAAAAAAAAAAAGGTCAATCGTGTAGCCAACATGATACCACCACAGATACATTGTAAAAGATCTGGAATCTATCATCCTTAGCGAATTCTTTCTCTAACCCTGTTTGTTCCCTCCTGGCCCTCCGTGGCCATGGGAGTGTGTGTAGCTGTACTGGCTGCTCTGGAAGTGCTGGGTCCTGTCAGTTTTATTATATATTTATATATTTATTTGTTTGTTTGTTTTTGAGTTGCAGTCTCATTCTGTCGCCCAGACTGGACTGGGGTGCAGTGGCCGCTCCCGGCCACCGCAGCCTCGACTGCTGGTCTCCGGCGATCCTTCCGCCTCAGCCTTCCGAGTAGCCGGAACT
>NW_007267685.1:0-820 GCF_000164805.1 Carlito syrichta | reverse complement strand
CTTTACCTCCCCAGGTGGGGGAGGGGGCCAAAGACAGGAAGCATGGCAACAGCCATAGCTCAAAGAGCACATGGCTACCCCAGAGTCTAGCAAGGCAATGGCTGCTGCTTGCTTGTGGTTGAGTCCTTTTAACCATTCCCCTAGATGGGGGAAGATCATTAAGGTGATTGGGTGGTGGTCTGCTTCCACATCATCACAACGTTGCAGACAAGCGCAGGTATTGACATCAGGTGATGGACAGCAGGCCGATGGATGAATTAGTCACATGATTGCTGCCATGTTGGGGTTTACTCTTGTCAGATAATCCACAAAGGGCTGATTAGGTTAACCCTGGGGCCGGAGGATTCCTGCAAGAGACTTGTTAGACATTTACAATTCACAAACTCAGACATCTGCAACTCACAAATTCCTATGACCAGCCAAAGGGTTGACAAGGAACCTAAAAGTTTACTAGAGATTATTATGCTAAACCATAAATGGTTGGGTTGTCCTAGTCTGCATCTGAAGGAGATTTGCCCAGGGAGATGGGATAGGCCGCTCTTTGTCCTGCAGTAGAATGTCTGAGTGGTTTCTTTTCTTTCTTTTTTTTTTTTTTGAGTTAGAGTCTCACTCTGTTGCCCAAACTGGAGTGCAGTGGCCATTCCCGACCACCGCGGCTTCGACCTGCTAGGCTCCGGTGATCCTTCTGCCTCAGCCTTCCAAGTAGCTGGAACTACAGGCGCACTCTACCACGCCCGGCTCCTTTTTTTTTTGAGTTGGAATTTCACTGTGTCACCCAGACTGGAGTGCAGTGGCCGCTCCTGGCCACCGCAACCTCGAC
>NW_007267684.1:0-799 GCF_000164805.1 Carlito syrichta | reverse complement strand
TAAGAGCAGCATTTTCTGTGCCTCCCATGATCCTCACCCTGAAGACCGTGTGAAAGACCAGGCAGAGAAACATTTAATCCTTTTAAAATGTAAATGTCTAAAGGAGAAGGAACCGACTCAAGCTTCAGGAAGTAGCTGTGAGGACAGGGTGGCAGAAAATGACAGAAAATCTGAATATGGAACCGATGCAGCAGCTCGGTTTCTTGCCTTGAAGTGACAACAACCAGAGAGGGAGTCGGGTGCGGACGGAGGAGCTGGGCGCTCAGAACAGACACTGGCACTAGTGGAGGAGGGTGATCTGAGCATTGGGGTGTTGTGGAACACAGGGCCAGAGGAACCAACCGGCTTTTATCCATTGTGTTTTACAAGGTCTTCACTGGTAGGCTTTTATCTGTTTGTGGCCAGAAGACCTGCCTGACTGTGAGTGGTGTCGAGAATGAGCAACCGGGCTGGAAACAGAAGGAAGGGCCTTGAGCCCCAGGCACAGGACTCCGCAGCCCCCTAGAACCCTAGACCGAGCAAAGAGTTGCCTTGTGCCTGCTGAGAGCCCGCAACTCATTTTCAGGGCTGTTGCACCGAGGCACAGAGTTGGGAGGAAGACCCCAGAGATGAAGACAAAGTTACCCTGGAGAGTGTGTGATCTCATGGGAGATAGCACGTAGGAAATATGGTGGGCCAGGAAGCAGCGACTAATGGACATGAGCGCTAAGGACCAAGTGCCGCTACTGGAGGCCATGCGAAGGCATCACAGATCTCTGGGACTAGAGTCCGTGATTGTAGAATCACAGAATACCAAAAT
>NW_007267683.1:0-552 GCF_000164805.1 Carlito syrichta | reverse complement strand
GCAATCCACTCACCTCAGCATCCCAAAGGCGCGGGATTACAGGGTGAGCCACCGAGTCCAGCTGTATTTTTCTTTTTAATAATTAATTATAATTATATCAATATATAATTATATAATTTTGAGTCTCCAACTCAAAAAAAATGCATTTGCCATCCTCCTTGATTTGCAGGACTGCCTCAGTGGTTTTGTTTGCTGGGAAAAGCCTCACAACCTGTGCCTCTTCTATTGACCCTTACTTTGAATTCAAAGATTCTATTTAAGAGTTTAATATATGAGGATTTCTTTGATTCCTCCTCAGTTCTACTTAGTTTCACAGAGAAAAAAATTGTTTGAATAAGTGAACAGGGGTTCAAGATAAAATAATCAAAACGAATTTCTAATCTTTATTTTTATGATAAATTTATGAGTAACTTGTACTAGTCACCTATGTATGATTACAATCCTTTGCATGTCTTAATATTTGCTTTGTAGCCCTTTATGTTGGCATTAATGGGCATATTTCCTGTGTAGTAGGAGAAAAATTAGTAGCATCCAATTGGTGGGTTCATGTTT
>NW_007267682.1:0-707 GCF_000164805.1 Carlito syrichta | reverse complement strand
TCCCGGAAGAACTGCTCTCTTGAACAGCGGAGAGAGTTGTCTCAGATAGCCACACCGGGACATATTTTTTGAATTATTTAGAAGGAGTCATTTCACGCCACACTTCAAGGCAAGTGCGGAGCAAAAGAGGACGGGCTGACCGGTTAGAGAAAAATACATCGGTTAAAGGGGAGACGAGAGGAGATGGTATTCAAAGAGAAACCAGCACCCGTCTGTTTCTGTGGGCCCATTGTACACCCCTCGCCGGGATCTGGTGGTCACGTAGCACGCAGAGCCTAGAGAAAGCAGAGGTTGGTGGTCACGTGGCCTCGAAGAAGCGGTCCGGGGATGATGATGATGATGATATGGCCTTGAGATGCAATTCTTGAGAAAACAAGTGTCAGCCCTCAAACTGCTAGTCACGAGATGTCGTTGAGCACAGAACCCGAGGATGCGACCTTGAGAAAGCAGATATAGGCAGCAAAAGCGGCAAGTGACGGGGTGCTGTCGAGGGAGAGCGGTCAGCTTCACGGGACACCGGAGGCTGACATCCCGTCCGCGAGGTTCACGTAGTGAATTATTGTAACAGGGGCCCTCCCGCCTCTTCCCCCGGGGAAGCCTGTCACTCGCCTTAGGGGACACCCGGAGGTCGCCTCCATCGGCTGCCTGGCGATGTCTCGGTGTCTCACATCAAGGCTCAGGTGGAATCTGCCGCATGTGTTTCCATC
>NW_007267681.1:0-663 GCF_000164805.1 Carlito syrichta | reverse complement strand
CGCGGAGCAGGGCCCCCCGCTGGCGGCGGAGCTGGGCCCCCCGCAGGCGGCGGAGCTGGGGCCCCCCTACCACGTCGAGGGAACGTGAGTCAGGCCGCTCTTGGACATGGACCCTTAACCGTGAGTTCACAGACTCTTCTTTTCTTGTATTTTCTTACCTGTGTTGTGGCTTTTGCTGGACGTGGAACTGCTGGATTATGCATGAGAGTATCCAGTTTTCTGAGAAGTGTGTGTGGAAGGACTGCCCTATTCCCACGGAATGTATGTGGCCATAAATGTGTCCACTGATTCCTCAGTGTTCGTTCTGTTCCATGGATCAATCGTTAGGGTTTTATACCATTGCCTCTGTGTTTGGTTTCCTGGACTTTGGTGAAAGCAGAAAGTGTGAAACCCTAAACTTTGCCCGTTTTGAGGACAGTTTGGGCTACTGCAGGTCTCATGCAATTCTACTGAAATACAAGACATTTGGGTTTTGGTCGAGATTTCTTTCTGTTTTTAATGCGTTGTGTAGTAGTGGCATCTTCCCACGTCATGGTTTTTATTTATTGAACCCAGTATTTCCTTTCCATTGGCTTATGTCCGGTGCAATGTCTATCAGCATGAGTGTGTACTGTTTAGTGTAGTGTTCTATTGTCCGCTTAACTTTGTTTTTGTACTATTTTG
>NW_007267680.1:0-391 GCF_000164805.1 Carlito syrichta | reverse complement strand
TGAGGGGTGACCCCTGGCCCCTGGCCAGAGTGTGGTGTCACATGACCACAAAGCCCATGAGGGTACTTGTCACCAGCACTGTGGGTCAGAGAGTCGGCGATGCCGGGCAGGATGAAAACCCTTGGCATACCAGCAACACACAGGCGGTTTCAGAATGCAGGGCCAGCCGGGCTCGGTGGCTCAGTTTGTCATCCTGCGCCTTTGGGAGGCTGAAGTGAGTGGATTGCTTGAGCCCGCGGGTTCGAGACCCGCCTGGGCAGCGAGACCTCATCTCTACAAGAAATCAAAAAATCAGCCGGACGTGGTAGTGCGCGCCTGTAGTTCCGGCTACTTGGAAGGCTGAGACGAAGGGATCGCCGGAGCCCAGCAGGTCGAGGCTGCGGTGGCCAGG
>NW_007267679.1:0-894 GCF_000164805.1 Carlito syrichta | reverse complement strand
GTATGCTGGCTGTGGGTTTCTCGTAGATGGCTTTTACTATTTGAGGTATGTTCCCCGTATGCCTAGATGTTCAAGGGTTTTTATCAAGAAGGGGTGCTGGATTTTATCAAAAGCTTTTTCTGCATCTAGTGATATGATCATGTGGTTTTTGTTTTGACATCTGTTGATGTATTTAATTACATTTATGGTTTTACGAATGTTGAACCAGCCTTGCATGCCAGGAATGAAGTCTACTTGGTCATGATGGATGATTTTGAGATGTATTGCTGAATCCGGTTTGCTAGGATCTTGTTGAGAATTTTAGCATCTATGTTCATCAAAGATATTGGCCTGTAGTTCTCTTTCTTTGTTGGATCTTTACCTGGCTTGGGTATCAATGTGATGTTGGCTTCGTAAAATGATTTGGGGAGAGTTCCATCTTTTTCAATCGCCTGGAATACCTTCAGTAGGATTGGTATCAGCTCCTCCTTAAATGTCTTGTAGAATTCTGCTGGAAAGCCATCTGGACCAGGGCTTTTTTTTGTAGGAAGTTTTCTTATTACGTGGTCGATTTCCTTGATTGTTATTGGTTTATTTAGGGTCTCAATTTCTTCTTGTTCCTACCTAGGTAGGTTGTGTGATGTCAAAAAGTCTTCCATTTCCTTCTGGTTTTCAAGTTTGTTTCCATACAAGTGTACGTAGTAGTCTCTAATGATCTTTTGTATTTCTTCAGGGTCAGATGTGACTTCATCTTTTGTGTTTCTGATTATGCTTATTTGGTTTTTTTCTCGTTTTTTCTTGGTCAGTCTAGCTAGGGGGCCATCCATCTTGTTTACCTTTTCGAAGAACCAGCTTTTTGTTTCATTGATTTTTTGTATTATCTTTTTGTCTTCTATTTCCTGGATTTGGGCTTTT
>NW_007267678.1:0-805 GCF_000164805.1 Carlito syrichta | reverse complement strand
TTATTAGCATTTGGGGCAGTCAGAGTTTCGGCGTGCATTCTTAGTTGGAGGCTCCTCTCACAGGCATATAGAAGTCTGCTCAAGTTGTGCTGGTGAGCGAATGACTTAATACTCATCCTCTGTATTCACAGGACAGGAACAGACCTGCTGGTGGTGGCTCTGAGTCCGATCTCACTCACAGCACTGGTGGATGTGAACACTGCACACAAAGGAGCTGGGCACACAGCATGATTGTTTTGGAGGAATAAGAGAGGCTTCACATCCCTTTTGACTGTTGAATGTAAACGAAGTACCTACTGCTCAAGTGAATCATATGAACTGAATGAGACTTGTTACATAATTAGCATTTGAGGAAACCAAAGGAAAATCCTCGTGGGCTGGCGACTTGTGATGTCAAATGTAAGCATGCTCGTTTGGGGGACTGGGAATTGGAAATGATGAAATCCGAATGCCTTGTAAACCCAGATATATTATACACAGATAATCTTTTAATCGAGCTTTTGAAAGTGATACTTTCTAAGGGATGACTGAAATGTTTGTCCCGGCCAACTGGGACCTGTCTGCTTCCATGAACGGGATGGAGTCATCTGCATGGGCCATGTCAATTTGATGGCTCTGGTGTGTGCAGCAGCTCTCCCTCTGCCAAGGGCCACCAGCCCCTTAATAAACCCCCAGCACCAGCCATGAGGGCTGAGCCAGGAACTGACGTCGGAGAGTGTCATCTGAGACAGGGAGACCCTGCACCACACTTGTATTTGAGTTTTAATTTAAGAGTAATGTAATTGCAGTGACTCACTCTGCATGT
>NW_007267677.1:0-583 GCF_000164805.1 Carlito syrichta | reverse complement strand
CCTGCCGACAACAGCAGGGTAATGGGGTCAGCATTGAAAAGGGCACTTCAGTTGTGGAATTTCTTCCTACAAAAGCCCCCATGGTTGGCCTGCCTCTAGACTGAGGCATAAAATGACCACCCCTTGATTTTCACAGCACTGTCCTAGGGCTCTCGTAGGGGGACACTGACAATTCCTGGACTCTGGGGCAGAGATGGAAGGGGTCCTCGCTGTCCCCTGCATCCTCCACACAGATTTATGTTCTCTAACACAAGACCAGTCTGGGTGGGTCCCCCAATAGTTGTGCTGAGGTCTGTGATGGGCTAGGTACCTCTAGATGGGACATGGTTTGGGACAGTCATACTCGTTAAAGACTAGGAACCATCAGCGTCACTTTAACATCAATATTACATATTATTTTGCTTTTCATATCATTATTGTTTAACACGAGGCATAAAAATTGGCTTCTATAGATGGGCTCGGTGGCTCAGCCTGTAATCCCGCACCTTGGGAGGCTGAGGTGAGTGGATCGCCTGAGCCCTCGGGTTCAAGACCTGCCTGGGCAAATGGTGAGACCTCATCTCTATAATAAATCAAAAAAAAT
>NW_007267676.1:0-600 GCF_000164805.1 Carlito syrichta | reverse complement strand
CAGCTTCTGTTGGAATAGAACCGAGTAGGAATGACTGGCGTGCTGACGCCCTTTTGTGGTGTTGCTCTCAGGACCAAGTAGGAATGACAAGCGGATTGATGCCCCTTTGTGGTGTTGTTTCAAGGACCGAAATGGAATGTAAACAAGATGGTGGCATTCCTTTGGGAGTCTAAGAAGTAATTCTGAAGCAGGGAGCCCAGGCAAACCTTCCCTAGAGTTACAGCTATCGTATTACATTCTGGGACAGGGCAGGTATTTATTAAGTAGGCAGGGTGAACAGCAGATACGGTTTGGTGGAAAATGTCATGCATCGTGACTCGTCAAGGGTAGAACTGAAGACACACCAGAGTAACTTTCCTTTCTTATTCAACCAAGGGACCCGAGTTTTCACCCCCAGTGTTTCAAGGCTTTCATATTCATCAGCTGAGCTGACTGGAGAGGTCTTCCAAAGGGCCTTTTCCTGCTTTCTGGTTACTCATGAGTGACTCTGCACAGCGTGAGGCGCGTTAGCTGCTCTGGTCATTCTGGGGTCGGGGGAAGTGCATAGCGTGGAAAGGGCAGGACGGGATTCTCTGAAGACAGCACTCAGCTCTCTCTTGC
>NW_007267675.1:0-659 GCF_000164805.1 Carlito syrichta | reverse complement strand
GTTAGAGCAATCAGAGAAGAGGAGGCAATCAGAGGTATCCAAATAGGAAAAGAGGAAGTCAAGCTCTATTTTTTTGCAGATGATATGATTGTTTACCTTGAAATCCCAGAGAGAATCTGTCAAAAATCTCCTTACAGAGATAAAGGCCTTTGGCAAAGTTTCAGGATACAAAATAAATGTACAAAAGACAATTGCATTTCTTTACACCATTAATAAACAACCAGAAACCCAAATAAAAAACACAATTACATTCACAATAGCCACAAAAAAAAAAAAAAATGAAATACCTTGGCATCTTCGTAACCAGAGATGTGAAAGACCTTTACAATGAAAATTACAAAACACTGCTCAAAGAAATCAAAGATGACACAAACAAGTGGAAAAATATCCCATGCTCATGGATTGGAAGAATCAACATTGTGAAGATGTCCATCTTACCTAAGGCAATCTACAAATTCAAAGCAATACCCATCAAATTACCAGCAACATTCTTCTCAGACCTAGATAAAACAACACAGAAATTCATATGGAAACACAAACGTCCAAGAATAAGCAGAACAATATTCAGCAAAAAAAAAAAACAAAAAACCCCCCCAAAAAAACAAAGCAGGTGGTATCACATTACCAGACTTTAAACTTTACTATAAAGCTACAATCAT
>NW_007267674.1:0-336 GCF_000164805.1 Carlito syrichta | reverse complement strand
ATAAATGCTACCGTTAATCCCATCTCCTTCCCCCCAATAGTTTCCCACTACTGTCAGTCATTTTCTTATAGTATTATATTGGATGTTCAAGGTCAATTAAATGAGTGAAAACATGTGATACTCGGATCTTTGTTTCTGTGAGAGGTCACTCAGTATTATAGACTCTAGTTCCATCCAGGTTGCTGCGAAATTCATGATTATGTTCTTTTTTATGGCTGTGTAGTATTCCATTGTGAATATGTACCACATTTTTAAATCCAGTCCTCTTTTGATGGGCAGCATAGTTGCTTCCAGGTTCTTGCTATTGTGAACAATGTTGCAATAAACATACGTGTG
>NW_007267673.1:0-348 GCF_000164805.1 Carlito syrichta | reverse complement strand
TTTGTTACTCTCCAGTCCATTCTAATCCATTCCACTCCATTCCATTACATTCCATACCATCACACTCCATTCCATTCCATTCCATTCTATTCCATTCCGTTTCACTCCATTCCATTCCATTCTATTCCCTTCCATTCCATTCCATTACAGTCAATTCCATTTCATTCCATTCCGTTACTAACCATTCCATTCCATTCCATCTCATTCCATTACTCTCCATTCCATTCCATTCCCTTCCGTTAAACTCCATTCCATTCGATTCCATTCTATTCCATTCCATTTCATTTCGTTGTTCTCCATTCCATTGCATTGCATTCCATGCCATTCCATTCCATTCTATGGCTCTCC
>NW_007267672.1:0-320 GCF_000164805.1 Carlito syrichta | reverse complement strand
TTAAAACAGTTAGATATTCAGCTAGTTAAATGGTTAGCTAAATATTTAACTCAGGTAGTTAAGTCAGCTTGCTATCAAGTTAAGTTGGCCAGTTAAGTCAGCTAAGTAGTTAAGTCACCTAGTTAAGTCAGCTAGTTAAGTCAGCTTTCTAATTTAGTCACCTGGTTAAGACAGCCAGTTAGGTAGTTAACTAATGGGTTAAGTCAGCAGGTTGTGTCAGGTAGTTAGGTAGTTAACTAACAGGTTAAGTCAGCTAGCTAGCTAGTTGGAAAACGGGTTGAGTAAGCTGCTTGAGTAGGCTAGCTAGAAAGTTAGCTAAC
>NW_007267671.1:0-313 GCF_000164805.1 Carlito syrichta | reverse complement strand
GAATGAAGCCTACTTGGTCATGATGGATGATTTTTGAGATGTATTGCTGAATCCGGTTTGTTAGGATCTTGTTGAGAATTTTAGCATTTATGTTCATAAGATATTGGCCTGTAGTTCTCTTTCTTTGCTGAATCTTTACCTGGCTTGGGTATCAATGTGACTTTGGCTTCGTAAAATGATTTGGGGAGCGTTCTATCTTGTTCAATCGCCTGGAATACCTTCCTTAGGATTGGTATCAGCTCCTCCTTAAATGTCTTGTAGAATTCTGCTGGAAAGCCAACTGGTCCAGGGCTTTTTTTTGTAGGTAGTTTTC
>NW_007267670.1:0-310 GCF_000164805.1 Carlito syrichta | reverse complement strand
CTACAGAACACTCCATCCAAAGACCACAGAATACACATTCTACTCATCACCACATGGATGTATTCTAAGATCGACCACATAATTGGCCATAAATCAAGCATAAGCAAATTTAAAAGGACCGAAATTTTACTATGCACCTTCTCAGACCACAATGGAATAAAAGTAAGCATTAACACCAACAGGGTTCCCCCCAAAACCCACAAAGACATGGACACTAAACAGTATGATGGTAAACAACTCCTGGGTCAATGATGAAATCAAAACAGAGATCAAAAGATACCTGGAAACAAATGAAAATGAAGGAACATCT
>NW_007267669.1:0-300 GCF_000164805.1 Carlito syrichta | reverse complement strand
ACACATGAAAAAATGTTCAACCTCACTAATCATCAGGGAGATGCAAATCAAAACCACATTTAGATACCACCTAACTCCAGTCAGAATGGCAATTATCAATAACAAAAAATAACAGTTGCTGGAGAAGGTGTGGAGAAAAGGGAACACTTCTGCACTGTTGGTGGGAGTGCAAAGTAGTACAACCTTTTTGGAAAACAGTATGGCGATTCCTAAAAGCTCTAAATATTGACCTCCCATATGACCCCGCAAACCCCCTACTGGGAATATACCCTGAAGAACTCAAATCACTCTATAAAAAAG
>NW_007267668.1:0-310 GCF_000164805.1 Carlito syrichta | reverse complement strand
TCTTACTTTCTTTTTTTACTAGATTACTTGTTTCCAGACAAAGCCAATTAAATAACATTCAGTAATATCCAAAATTTAAAAAATACGGAAGCCATGATTAATACTCTCTTTGAATCTCTGTAACTACCCAATAATATGCACATACTGTTCCCGTTTTATAGCAGAGCATTGAAGACTACAGACGTTAATGACTTGTGTAAACCTGTACAGCCAGTAGGGGTGAAACTGGAATATGAACCCAGACCTTTTGATTGTATTCTTATTTATTTATTCATTTTTATTTTTATTTTTTTGAGTTAAAGTCTCACTC
>NW_007267667.1:0-335 GCF_000164805.1 Carlito syrichta | reverse complement strand
TAAATAGACCAATAACAATCAAGGAAATTGACTATGTCATAAGAAAACTACCTACAAAAAAAGAGCACTGGGCCAGATGACTTTCCAGCAGAATTCTGTAAGACATTTAAGGAGGAGCTGATACCATTTCACTAAAAGTATTCCAGGTGATTGAGAAAAATGGAACCCTCCTCAAATTATTCCATGAAACCAACATTACATTGATACCCAAGCCAGTTAAAGACCCAACAAAAAAAGGGAACTACAGGCCAATATCTTTGATGAACATAGATGCCAAAATTCTCAACAAGATCCTAGCAAACCAGATTCAACAACACATATCAAAAATCATCCAT
>NW_007267666.1:0-325 GCF_000164805.1 Carlito syrichta | reverse complement strand
GTGTGGTTTTGATTTGCATCTCCCTGATGATTAGTGAGGTTGAACATTTCTTCGTGTGTCTATTAGCTGCTCGGATGTCTTCCTTTGAGAAGTGTCTGTTCATATCTTTTGCCCATTTTATAATGGGATTGTTTGGTTTTTTCTTTTCAGCACGTTTGAGCTCCTTGTAGATCTAAGATGTTAAGCCTTTATCAGACTTGGAGTTGGCAAATACTTTTTCCCAGTCTGTAGGCTGTCTCCCAGCTCTCTTGATGGTTCCTTTGGCTTTGCAGAAGCTTGTCAGTTTAATGAGGTCCCATTTGTCTATCTTATCTCTTATGGCCTG
>NW_007267665.1:0-308 GCF_000164805.1 Carlito syrichta | reverse complement strand
TTGGATTGGAATTGAATGGAATTGAGAGTAGTGGAATGGAATGGAATGGAATGGAAGGCAATGGAATGGATTGGAGAGTAACGTAATAAAATGGAATGGAATGGAATGCAATGGAATGGAATGAAATTAAGAGGAACGGAATGGAAAAGAAATGAATAGATTGGAGAGTAACAGAATGGAATGGAATGGAGAGTAGCGGAATGGAATGGAGTGTAATGGAATTTAATGGAATGGAATGGAGTGTAAAGGAATGAATTGGAATGGAATGGAATGGAATGGAATGGAGAGTAACAGAGTGGAATGGAATG
>NW_007267664.1:0-338 GCF_000164805.1 Carlito syrichta | reverse complement strand
TGTGTATGTCCTTTCTAGTGAGATGGGTCTCTTGAAGGCAGTATATTGTTGCCTGGTGATATTTTATCCATTTTGCCATTCGATGTATTTTCAGTGGTGCGTTTAGTCCATTCACATTCAGGCTAATTATTGAAATGCAAGAGTTCATCCCTATCATAGAGTCCTTATAGAGTTGTTGTTCTTCCACTTGGTCTTTTTGTCTTTCTTTTGGTTTGGGGGTTGGTTCATGTATATTTTATTCTTTTTCCTGTACTCTTGTGAAGAACATTGTTTTTTTGCCTTTTCTTCTGTTTTTAGTACTTTCTTAAGTGTTTCATGTAGAGGTGGTTTGGTGGCAG
>NW_007267663.1:0-375 GCF_000164805.1 Carlito syrichta | reverse complement strand
GTAGCTGGAACTACAGGCACGTGCTACCATGCCCGGCTAATTTTTTTGATTTATTGTGGAGATGAGGTCTCACCAAGTTGCCCAGGCGGGTCACGGATACTACAAATTTTTATATATGTTCTTTTTTATTCAACTCAATTTAAAAAAAAATTTTTTTTTACTTCCCTTGGGACTTCCTATTTGACTTATGAATTATGCAGAGATATGCAGTTTAGTTTTCAAGTATATAGAGATTTTCTTCTTAATTTTATGTTTTTGATTTCTAGTTTTACCCAATCGTTTTTGGAGAGCATACTTTGTTATTTCAATTCTTTTTTTGTTTTGTTTTGTTTTTTTTTGAGTTGGAGTCTCACTCTGTCGCCCAGACTGGAGTGC
>NW_007267662.1:0-300 GCF_000164805.1 Carlito syrichta | reverse complement strand
CCTACAGATTATTCCACCCAACAACCACAGAATATGCATTCTACTCATCACCACATGGAACATACTCCAAGACTTATCACATCCTTGGCCATAAATCAAGCATAAACAAATTCCAGAAGGTTGAAATCTTGCCATGCACACACTTAGATCACAGTGGAATAAAGATGAAATCAACACCAACAACATTTCTCCAAAGCCCACAAAGACATGGATACTAAATAGCATGATGCTGAACAAATACTGAGTCAACACTGAAATCAAAGCAGAAATTAAAAGATTCCTGGAAACAAATGAAAATGA
>NW_007267661.1:0-305 GCF_000164805.1 Carlito syrichta | reverse complement strand
TGCTAAACAACTCCTGGGTCAACAATGAAATCAAAACAGAGATTAAAAGATACCTGGAAAAAAATGAAAATGAAGAAACATCTTACAAAAATCTCTGGGACACCATGAAAGCTATAGCAAGAAGGGAATTTGTATCCCTACAAAGGCACATGAAGAAAATGGAAGGATCACAAATTAACAGCCTAACATGCCACTGAAGGAAGTTGGAAAAGTAAGACCACAAAAACTCTAATTTCAGCAGAAGAATCCATATCACCAAAATAAAAACCCAAATCCAGGACATAGAAGACAAAAAGATAATACCT
>NW_007267660.1:0-312 GCF_000164805.1 Carlito syrichta | reverse complement strand
TCCCTCTCCCCCTTTCCCTCCCCTTCTTCAATTCTGTTTTTGAGGGAAGGTGGAGTTGCTTTTATTTCTGTTCTGCAATGTCCTATTCTTCCTTATGAGGGTCTTCTGGCTTTGTTCACTTTTCCCTCTGCTTTATAATCTATCTATTCAGCAGTATGTAGTCTTGGTGCCTAGATTTTAAAAGGGGGCATATAAAAGAGGAAAATAATGGAGGAAGGGGGATCAATAGAGAGTTAGAAAGAGAGAAGTGCAAGAGCGAAAACAGATATACATACCAACTATCAGGTGAGAAAGAGACACAGGGCCGGGAAG
>NW_007267659.1:0-331 GCF_000164805.1 Carlito syrichta | reverse complement strand
CTTGTCAGTTTAATAAGGTCCCACTTGTCTATCTTCTGTCTTATGACCTGTGGGTTTCAGATTTTGTTCAGGAATTGGATGCCAGTTCCAAATTCCATGAGGGTATGTCCTTCATTTTCTAATGCTTTTATTGTTTGAGGTTTTACATTTAGGTCTCTGATCCATTTGGAGTTGGCCTTTGTGCTTGGGGATAGACAGGGGTCCTGTTTCAATTTTCTACATGTGGTCAGCCAGTTTTCCCAGCACCATTTGCTAAATAGGTTCTTCTCTCCCCAGTGGGAGGTGGTGGAGGCTTTGTCGAAGATGAGTTGGTTGAGAAATTGAGGTTTTG
>NW_007267658.1:0-335 GCF_000164805.1 Carlito syrichta | reverse complement strand
TTGCCTGGTGATATTTTATCCATTTTGCCCTTCTATGTCTTTTCAGTGGTGCATTTAGTTCATTCACATTCAGGCTAATTATTGAAATGTGAGAATTCGACCCTATCGTAGAGTTCTTATTGAGTTGTTGTTCTTCCACTTGGTTTTTTGGTCTTTCTTTTGGTTTTGGGGTTGTTTCATGTGTGTTTTATTCTTTTCCCTGTACTCTTGTGAAGAACGTTGTTCTTTTTTCCTTTTCTTCTGTATTTAGTACTTCCTTAAGTGTTTCATGTAGAGGTGGTTTGGTGGCAGCATAAGTTCTTAGGGATTGGATATCTGGGAAATATTTTAATTCT
>NW_007267657.1:0-318 GCF_000164805.1 Carlito syrichta | reverse complement strand
ATTTCTGAAGGCGAGAGTTCTATAAAGGTCCCTTGTAGATGTAGAATGGCGACTTGTTCCGGCCACTCCTCCAGCGGGCACGAGGGCGGCAGTAACCAGCTGTCTTGGAGTACACTGTGGAGGTAGATAGAGAACTTGGAAGAGAACATATCTAAAATAAAAAATTAGATAAAAACTGGGTTGTTGTGGGTTGTTATAACCCTGGATTTTATTGTAACGGGTTGATAGTTGTTAAGTAATTAAGGCTGGTATGCGGTTGGAGGTGGTTTGGATGGAAGGGGCGAGTATGACTGTAATAGTAATTGGTTGACCGTTATT
>NW_007267656.1:0-326 GCF_000164805.1 Carlito syrichta | reverse complement strand
GCCCGAAAGTATCCAGCCAGCCCCAAAAATGATTGGATTTCCTCTTTAGTCTTGGGTATGTTTAGGGATTGGATTAGGGCTTTTCTGTCCGTTGTTATGGCCTTTTGTTGGTGTGAGATGGCAACCCCCAGATATGTGACTTGTGTGGCAGACAGTTGGACCTTTTGAGGGGATACCCGATATCCCTTTTCTGCTAGAAAGTTAAGAATGAGTGCAGTATCCATTTGAGAATCAGCTAAGGAAGGGCTACACAGAAGGAGATCATGCACATACTGAATAAGGGTGGATTTGGTAAGTGAGAGAGACTTAAGATCTGCTGCTAAGGT
>NW_007267655.1:0-586 GCF_000164805.1 Carlito syrichta | reverse complement strand
TACAGGTCAACAAACTTGTCGGGTCACTAGCAGGACAAGTCAGCTAACTAATCGTCTTCCTCACAAGCCGACTAGTTAAGTCAGATCACGGGTCAGCTTGCTTGCCAGTTGACTACTTAAGGCAGCTCACCTGTTGGTTCACTGTCTAGCCAACTAGTTAAGTTGGCTCACTGGTCAGCTCAATCACCAGTCGACTTGTTAAGTCTTCTGAGTTGGCTCACTCGCCAGCCAACTAAATTCAGCTGTCCAGTGAGCTCACATGCCAGCTGACTAGTTAAGTCAGCTGACCAGTAGGCTCACTTAGTGGACGACTAGTAAAGTCAGCTGACAAGTAGGCTCACTCACCGGCAGACTAATTCAACTCACTTGGCTTGCTCACAGGCCGAAGAGTTAAGTCAGCTAACTGGTCAGCCTACTGGCCAGCCAACTAGTTGAATCAGCTGACCAATTGGCCGACTAATCGGTCAACTTGTCAGCTGATATGTTAGCTCATCTAACTAGTCAGTCAAGTTAGGACAACTAACTAGTTTGCCAAAAAGTTGGCGGACTAGTTAGTTCAGCAAACCAGTATGCCAACTAGTTAACC
>NW_007267654.1:0-423 GCF_000164805.1 Carlito syrichta | reverse complement strand
CTCCTTTCCATTCTTCTCCATTCCATTCCATTCCTTTCCATTTTTGTCCATTCCATTCCATTCCATTTCACACCATTCTATTCTATTTCTATCCATTCCATTCTCTTCTCTTCCATTCTATTCCTCTCTATTACGTTGCTCTCCATTCCATTCCTCTCCTTTCTGTTTTATGCCTTTCCATTCCATTCCTCTCGATTACATTCCTTTCCTCTACATTCTGTTACATTCCTCTACATTCCAATCCATTCCATTCCATTCCATTTCAATCCATTACATGCCATTCCTTTCCTCTCTATTCCTTCCTTTACTTTTGATTCCATTCCTCTCGATTCCATTCCATTCCTCTCCATTCCATTTCTCTCCATTCTTCTCAATACCTCTCCATTCCATTCCATTCCTCTTTATTCCATTCCATTCCCTTTA
>NW_007267653.1:0-370 GCF_000164805.1 Carlito syrichta | reverse complement strand
TAATAAGAAAACTTCCTACAAAAAAAGCCCTGGTCCAGATGGCTTTCCAGCAGAATTCTGCAAGACATTCAAGGAGGAGCTGATACCAATCCTACTAAAAGTATACCAGGTGATTGAAAAAGATGGAACTCTTCCCAAATCATTTTATGAAGCCACATCACATTGATACCCAAGCCAGGGAAAGATCCAACAAAGAAAGAGAACTACAGTCCAATATCTTTGATGAACACAGATGCTAAAATTCTCAACAATATCCTAGCAAACCAGATTTAGCAATACATCTCAAAAATCATCCACCATGACCAAGTAAGCTTCATTCCTGGGAAGCAAGGCTGGTTCAACATTTGTAAAACCATAAATGTAATTAAAT
>NW_007267652.1:0-432 GCF_000164805.1 Carlito syrichta | reverse complement strand
CCTGCTGGCTAGCTATGTAGCAAGCGAGTTAATTCAACTGGCTAGAAAGCAGGCCAGCTAGTTAAGACAGCTAGTTAAGTCAGCTGGCTAGAAAGCTGTCTTGATAGGTAGTGACCTAGTTAAGTCAGTTGGCTAGCCAGATGGTTAGCTAATTATGTCAGCTGGTTAAATCAGCTGGCTATCCAGGTGGCTAGAGACAAAGAGAGCTAGTTACGTCAGCTGGCTAGCCATCTGGATATGTAGTTAAGTCAGCTAGTTTAGTCACCTGGCTGGCCAGCTGCCTACCTCGTTAATCAACTTGTTATGTCAGCTGGCTAACCAGCTGTCTAGCTATTTAAGTCAACTCTTTAAGTCAGTTGGATAGTCAGCTCACCAGCTAGTGAAAAGCTAGTTAAGTCAGATGGCTAGACAGCTGACTAGCTAGTTATTTCA
>NW_007267651.1:0-497 GCF_000164805.1 Carlito syrichta | reverse complement strand
AAATTCCATTCCATCTCTTTACATTCCTTTACTCTCCATTCATTTCTGTCTATTCCATTCCATGTCATTCCACTGCATTCCATTCCTAATTCCATTTTTCTCCATTTTTTTTTTGACTTGGAGTCTCACTCTGTCGCCCAGACTGGAGTACAGTGGCTGCTTCCAGCCAACGCAGCCTCGACCTGCTTGACTCCAGCAATCCATCCTCCTCAACCTTCCTAGAAGCCAAAATACCACGCCTGGCTGATTTTTTTAGTTTATTGTAGAAATGATGTCTTGCTGCCCAAGCCTGTCTCAAACCTGCGTGCTCAGACAATCCACTCACCTCAGCCTCCCAAACGTGCAGTATTACAGGCTAAGCCAACGAGGCTGGCTTATTCTCCAATTCAATGCATTCCACTACACTACATTCCATTCCATTCTTCTTCATTCCATTACATTCTGATCCACTCCTCTCCATTCCATTTCATTCCACTCCTCATTTAATTCCTCTCTAT
>NW_007267650.1:0-541 GCF_000164805.1 Carlito syrichta | reverse complement strand
CAATTTCCGTAAGGGTGTCTCCTGCATTTTCTAAGGTTCTTATAGTTTGAGGTTTTACGTTTAGGTCTTTGATCCATTTAGAGTTGATTTTTGTGTATGGGGCTAGGTAGAGGATCTTGTTTTAATCTTCTGCATGTGGTCAGCCAGTTTTCCCAGCACAGTTTACTGAATAGGTTCTCCTCTCCCCAATGGTTGGTGGTGGAGGCTTTGTCGAAGATGAATTGATTGAGAAAGAGGTTTTGATTCTGGAATCTCACTCCAGTTCCGTTGGTCTATATGCCCACTCTAATTGAGACCCTAAATAGATCAATAACAATTCAGGAGATTGACTATGTCATAAGAAAGCTACCTACAAATAAAAGCCCTGACCAGATGGCTCTCCAGCAGAATTCTACAAAACATACAAGAAGGAACTGGTACCAATCCTACTGAAAGTATTCCAGACATTTGAGAAAGATGGAACTCTCCCCAAATCATTTTTTGAAGCTAACATCACATTGATACCAAAACCAGGTAAAGATCCAACAAAGAAAGTGAACTA
>NW_007267649.1:0-796 GCF_000164805.1 Carlito syrichta | reverse complement strand
TGGTGCCAGTACCAGAAGGAGGGAACAAACTCTGACCTAGAGGAAAGGACTTACTCTGTCCTTTCCACATTGCATTAGTGAAGCAGTGCCATATGGTTATTCCCCAGTTCAACACTCTTTCCTGCCATCATTGTCTCTCCCAAAAGTGGACCAGAGGAGGAAGGTCAGGTATAAAAACAACAAAAACTCCTACTCCAACAGAAGCAACTTTATCTAATAAAAAATAACAAAACAAAAAGTGAAAAGAGTAGAGTCTGTCTTCACAGAAACCAAAAAACAGTGAAAAAAATATTGGCAATCCCCAAAAACGTAATGAGTTAACACCTAAAAAAGTGCTTCCCAGATTCCAAGCAATAGAACTCACCCAAAATAACCTGTTCCTGATGACTTCACCAATATCGATGAGAATGTGGATGCACAAATCTTCCAGGCCATGAAAACAGTGCACAGAATAAAGGGTGCTTTTAAGATCACTTGGAGTGCTCTATATATGTCTTCTTCAAATGTAGCATCTATTATTGACTGATTTTTTACTTTGACTCATTTGGTAAAATAAATGCAACAGAAGAAATTTAAATCATTCAATTTTGTTTTCAGTCTCTTTAGTACCAAGGTAACAAAAACATTCAGGGATACACCCAGACCACTGATGTACATTCTATCACTGTATATATATATATTTGTTATATTAATTTTGTTTTGTGCTTCTTTGTGTAGGGTGGGGGCAGGAGTATGCCTCCAGTTTCCCTTCTCCTAACTATCACCTACTCTACCAGGCCCATCCTAAAATCACTTC
>NW_007267648.1:0-320 GCF_000164805.1 Carlito syrichta | reverse complement strand
CAAAGAGACAGGAATAATTCCAACTGACAATAGGAAGCCAGAATTACTATGATAGCAAAACAAGACAGAAGCACAAAAAGAAAAAAACAAACAAAGAAAACCACAGACAAATATCACTGATGAACACAGGCATGACAAAGTCTTAGCAAAAAACCAACAAGTTAAATTCAACACTACATTTTTGCATATTGTTAGAAATAGCAATTGAATTAGATTTTGGCCTTTTCTATATTCTATATTAGCAAAGGGGTATAAGTTTCTTATATATTCTCTATTTTTGCAATCATATAACCTTAATTTTTAATAGATGAAGCATATTA
>NW_007267647.1:0-801 GCF_000164805.1 Carlito syrichta | reverse complement strand
CAGGTTTCAGTGAAATGTTCTTAAGGGCCATGGTTCCACTCCAGCAAATACAGTTCACATTTCTCTGTACCGTGGGCTCTGGGCTGAGTTGGAGTCTCACTCTGTGATCCGCACCGGAATGCAGTGGCCTCTCCGGCCACCGCAACCTCGACCTGCTGGGCTCCATTGATCCTTCCGCTTCAGCCTTCCGAGGGCTGGCATTCCAGGCATGTGCGTCCACGCCCGGCTGATTTCTTGATTTATTGTAGAGAGGAGGACTCCCCAAGTTGCCCAGGTGGGTCTCGAACCCGCGGGCTTAGGTTGTCCTCTCCCCGCAGCCTCCTCAATCGCAGGATTACAGGCTGAGTCACGGAACCTGGCTATTTTCTGTTATGGTTTGGAGCTGGAGTCTCACTCTGTCGCCCACACTGGAGTGCAGTGGCCGCTCCCGGCCACCGCAGCCTCGACCCGCTGGGCTCCGGCGATCCTTCAACTTCAGCCTTCTAAGTAGCTCTAAATACAGGCGCGTGCTACCGCGCCCGGCTAATTTTTGGATGTATTGGAGAGATGATTCTTGCCCGTTTCTCTTTTCTAATGTAATATTTGTGTGCGATCTGCAAACTCCAATTTCGTATCACATTGGAGATTTGTTATCAGAAGCCACATCCTTCCTTAACTGCCTCCTGCTTCCCGTTCCGGTCATGGTCCTTCCGCGGAACTTGCTCCATGACACCAGGGTGACTGACTGTCAGTCTGGTATGGCTCCAGGTCCCTCCTTTCCTGGGCACTGCTCTCAAGAGCAGCCTTCACTGGATCAGGCGA
>NW_007267646.1:0-603 GCF_000164805.1 Carlito syrichta | reverse complement strand
CAGGACCCCTATCTATCTCCATGCACAAAGGTTAACTCCAAATGGATCAGAGACCTAAATGTAAAACCTCAAACCATAAGAACCTTAGAAAAGGAAGGAAATACTCTCATGGAAATCGGAACTGGCATCCAATTCCTGTACAAAACCCGAAACCCACAGGACTTAAGAGAGAAGATAGACAAATGGGACCTTATTAAACTGACAAGCTTCTGCAAAGCCAAAGAAACCATCAAGAGAGCAGGGAGACAGCCTACAGACTGGGAAAAAGTATTTGCCAACTCTAGGTCTGACAAAGGCTTAACATCCTGGATCTACAAGAAACTGAAACGTACTGAAAAGAAGAAAACAAACAACCCCATTATAAAATGGGCAAAAGACATGAACAGACACTTCACAAAAGAAGACATTCGAGCAGCCAACAAACACATGAAGAAATGCTCAACCTCACTAATCATCAGGGAGATGCAAATCAAAACCACACTGAGATACCACCTTACTCCAGTCAGAATGGCAATTATCAACAACTCAAAAAATAACAGCTGCTGGAGAGGGTGTGGTGAAAAGGGAACACTTCTACACTGTTGGTGGGAGTGCAAACTAGGA
>NW_007267645.1:0-665 GCF_000164805.1 Carlito syrichta | reverse complement strand
TAGCAAACGGGATTCAGCAATACATTTCAAAAAATCATCCATCATGACCAAGTAGGCTTCATTCCTGGCATGCAAGGCTGGTTCAATATTTCGTAAAACCATAAATGTAATTAAATACATCAACAGATGTCAAAACAAAAACCACATGATCATATCACTAGATGCAGAAAAAGCTTTTGATAAAATCCAGCACCCCTTCTTGATAAAAACCCTTGAACATCTAGGCATACAGGAACATACCTCAAAATAGTAAAAGCCATCTACGATAAACCCACAGCCAGCATACTCCTAAATGGACAAAAATTGGAACCAATTCCCCTGAAAACTGGAACTAGACAAGGATGCCCACTCTCTCCCCTCCTGTTCAACATAGTATTGGAAGTCCTGGCTAAAGCAATCAGAGAAGAGGAGGCAATCAGAGGTATTCAAATAGGAAAAGAGGAAGTCAAGTTATCTCTCTATGCAGATGACATGATGGTGTACCTTGAAAACCCAAGAGAATCTGTCAAAGGTCTCCTTACATTGATAAAAGCCTTTGGCAAAGTCTCAGGATACAAAATAAATGTACAAAAGACAATCGCATTTCTTTACACCAATAATTAACAAACAGAAACCCAAATAAAAAACACAGTTCCATTCACAATAGCCACAAAAAAAATGAGAAT
>NW_007267644.1:0-743 GCF_000164805.1 Carlito syrichta | reverse complement strand
AAACTCAAGAGGATTAACTGTCAAAGTGTTATGTGATTCCACCGTGTACTACAAATAATCATATTCTGTGAATAAGTAGTAGATACTAGCTATCTTACCTAAAAATTAGCAGTGTCTCACCGTCCCACGCCTTAACTTCCACTTTTTGATTTAAAAAGTTTGAGTTGCCTGAAGTAAGTTTCAAAAAATGTCACAGAAGAGGTGCTTACTTCCAGATGACCATATTGGAAATTTTAATATGGCATTCTGTCCTAGGCATCCAATTTCTTTTGCATAGTACAACACATTCTATCTTCCATTTCATATCATCATACTTTTCCTTGCATTTATATGATGAAAGATAAGATATTTTTACATTTTGTTCTTCTAGTTCATGTTTGTTTTTAAGTTGGATTCTCACTCAGTCACCCAGACTGGAGTGCAGTGGCTGCTCCCGGTCACCGCAGCCTCCACCTGCTGGGCTCCGGCGATCCTTCTGCCTCAGCCTTCCAAGTAACTGAAACTACAGGTGCGCGCTACCACGCCCGGGTAGTATTTTTTTGATTTATTTTTGAGATGAGGTCTCACCAAATTGCCCGGGGGGGGTCTGGAACCCGCGGGCTCAAGCAATTTACTCACCTCGGCCTCCCAAAGTGGGGGATTACAGGTTGAGCCACCAAGCCCGGCCTAGTTCATGTTTAATAGAGATTTACAACTTCTATTTACATTTACAAGTACCAAAATATGACCACATGAAACATGAA
>NW_007267643.1:0-762 GCF_000164805.1 Carlito syrichta | reverse complement strand
AAAAAGAGAAAAAAATAGTAGTAAATTGAAAAAAAGGGCACACATGACAAGGTATATTCTTATAAAATCAAGTCTGCACCAATTCAGGGGATTAGAAGAGAGGACAGGGACAGCAATAAAGAGTAGATTGCCCCATTATGCCTTTGCTGCTAAAGTTAAGATGCTGAACTCTAGCATACAGTGGTTGTGGAAGAAAAACCTGCCAGAACTCAGGTCTCAGTTATGAGTATGCTGTAGGAGGATAGAGAAGACTGTTTTCCTGATTCTTTTAGAAGCATCGTTAGAGTCACTTGGCTTTAGCCAAAACTCTTTGCATTCTTAGATGAAAAACTGAATTGAGACTACTAGAACTTGGCTGGGAGGGAAGGAAGTCAATCCAAGAGTAAAGGCATCAGGAAGAGGATAGAGGGTCGAGTATATGGCCAGTTCTCTGGGTGATAACTAGTCATGGGTCTTATCATTTTCAGGCACAACTTGGATTGGTTAATTTGTCAGTTAACCTGTGAGCCAGACATGGTGGCGTGCATCTACAGTACCTTTCAGCTATTTGGAAGGCTGAGGCAGAAGGATAGCCTGAGTTCACCAGTTGGAGGCTGTGATGGCCATGAGCACCTCACTGTACTGTAGCCTGGATGAAAAGAGTGAGAATCTAACTCAAAAAAAGAAACAAGAAGCCTACAACCCCAAACACACTGTTTATATGATAAATGCCTCAAGGCCTGCTCTTGACTGCAAATGGTATGCTCTAGAACTACTCAAACT
>NW_007267642.1:0-823 GCF_000164805.1 Carlito syrichta | reverse complement strand
AAAAAAGTCTGACATCATGCACAGGATTGAAACTGGACCCCTAACTATCACCATGAACATTAACTCTAAATGGTTCAAAGATGTAAACGTAAAATACCAAATTATAATAATCATAGAAAACTCAGGAGGCACCTTTATGGAAACTGGAACCGGGAACTAATTCCTCTTCAGAAACCTAAATGCCCATACATTAAGAAGTAAATTAGACAAGTGGCATCACATTAAATTAATACACTTCTGCAAAACAAAAGAAACCATCAAAAGAACAGGGAGACTGCCCAAAGAATGGGAAAAACTATTCTCCAACTCTATATCTGACTAAGACATAACATCTAGGATCTACAAGAAACTCAAACGCTTGGAAAAAAACAGGCAAGCAGTCCCTTTAAAATGTGGGCAAGCCGGGCTCGGTGGCTCAGCCTGTAATCCCGCGCCTTTGGGAGGCTGAGGTGAGTGGATTGCCTGAGCCCGCGGGTTTGAGACCCACCTAGGCAGTGAGACCTCATCTCTACAATAAATCAAAAAATCAGCCAGGTGTGGTAGCATGCGCCTGTAGTTCCAGCCACTTGGAAAGCTGAGGTAGAAGGATCACCGGAGCCCAGCAGGTCGAGGCTGCGGTGGCCAGGAGCAGCCACTGCACTCCAGTCTGGGTGACAGAGTGAGACTCCAACTCAAAAAAAAAAAAATGTGGGCAAAATACATGATTGGACCCTTTTCATAATAAGAGGTATGGGCAGACAGCAGACACATGTAAATGTGCTCATCCTCACTCATCATCAAAGGAATACAAGTGAAAACCACATTGAAATACCACATACCCCTT
>NW_007267641.1:0-838 GCF_000164805.1 Carlito syrichta | reverse complement strand
AAATTTTAAAAATATTTTACTCTCTTTTAAAACTTTTATTTTATGTCTTTTGTAAGGATGAAAAAGTAATAATTGAAAAATTAACATTAAATACAAAAAGTGGAATATATGTGACAAGTTTATTCTTTTTGATTTTCCATTATCAATAAACATCAACTAACATTTACTCGACCTATAACATTTATTTTCCTGATATAATTTATAAAATATGATGTATCTTTTACTTTATTACTCAGTTGAGTTAAAAGTACTTACTTAAAAATAATAGTGTCAAGAAAGCCCTACAGTGAGTCCTTGTATCGGGGAGCTCCACATCTGTGGATTCAACAAAATGCAGATCAAAAATATTTGGAAAAAAAATAACCCAAATAAAAATACAACATATCAACCATGTACATAGCATTTGCATTATATTAGGTATTATACGTAATCTAGACATGATGTACAGCACACAGGAGGATGCGTGTAGGTTCTCTGCAAATACTACTCAATTTTATATGAGGGGCTTGAGCATCTCTGCAGGTTTGGGTATCCAAGAGGGTCCTGGAACCATCTCCCATAGGATCCGAGGAAGGCTACAGTGCTGAGTAGCTATTGGTCTCTAATTGATTGGTCGGACCATCGTGTATCTGGTTTTCAGCTGTAATAGTGATCATTTGAGTTAATCATGAACAGAATTTAAATACTTATAAAATCCTTAGAGAGATTGTGTTTCACTTTATTAGGATACTGCAGTACTTGGGTGTTTATTTATTTATTTATTTTTGAGTTGAACTCTCACTCTGTCACCCAGACTGGAGTGCAGTGTCTGCTCCCGGCCACTGCAGCCTCAACCTGA
>NW_007267640.1:0-484 GCF_000164805.1 Carlito syrichta | reverse complement strand
CAATCCACTCACCTCGGCCTCCCAAAGCATTGGGATTACAGGCTGAGCCACCGAGCCCGGCCTGCAAATCCATTTCTTAAAAAAAAAAGTTCTTGAGGGGAAAAATATAAAATACCTAAATTTCAAAAGATGGACTACTACCATACTCTTTGCTCTCTGTCTTTGAGTGTCCAAAGATAGAGGATTTCACAGTATGTTTTCAATCATTCAACTTTTGCAAACATATACAAATAGGCTCCTCACTAGCAGTCCTGTTTGGGCAATTAATAGCAAGCAATATGCTTGAATTAGAGGTCCAATTTCCTCTTGAATGCAGTTTCTCCTCTTCTTGGCAACAAAGCCATTTGCAGAGATCTGGAAATCACGAGTTTCCTAAGTGGAAGGAGGTGCTGGTCTGGTTCACCTGAAAATATCCGTTCAGATTGACTGGTGTTTTATAGTAACATTTCAAGACCCAGTTTATGTTATTGATGACAATGGAATC
>NW_007267639.1:0-611 GCF_000164805.1 Carlito syrichta | reverse complement strand
AAAATAGAATAAGTCCAATATGAAAATCTTAGCTATCTTAAATACACTGGTTACCATTCATATGTACACACTTGATGTTTATATCCTTGTCTCCGAGGCGAGCTTCTGAATAGGCCTTCATAGGCCTTGGCCATATCGATCCATATGTTGGCTCCCAACATCTCCCCCTTTTTTATTAAATCAGAACATTAAAACATCTTGGCTTCTGTCTTAGGTTGTTCTCGCTTCACCATAGTTGTTACCCGTCATGGGCTCGTTCCCCTTCTTCGCGAGGAATGCCTGTCTTAGGTTCATACTAGGTGGCTGGAATCTAACCCGTCATTGAATACCAAGATCCTCATTATCAGAGGGGGCATAGGGAGGACGAAAAATAGTAAGTTGCTGGTATAGATGATACAAAGTAGTAGCAATATGAAATAGGTAACCAGATTATAGGTAGCATTATCTTTTAGCTTTATTGCTGAGCACTGCCAGATAAATATTATCTGAATTACGTTGCACGGCTTTTCTTAAGCGTTGAATAATGGCTGGAAAAACAAACAGCAGAAAAAGAACAATCATACCAATAGCAATGAAGTTATAGATCAGATTCCAAATAGAATGAGAAGCCG
>NW_007267638.1:0-800 GCF_000164805.1 Carlito syrichta | reverse complement strand
AACAAAAATGAAAATATGTCACATGTAGAATGATCTGTATTTATATATGATACAGATATACTGTATGCTAAAGCTTTTCAATTTTTCTTATTATAAAGTTAAATTTGCCACCTAGATACAGTTTATTCATCTATAAAAATAAAACTCGAGTTTGTCTGACTTTATATACACACTAGATAAGAAGAGTCTCACATTTGAAGAAAGTACATTTGAGACAACCAGTACATTTGAGACAACCCTGGGTCCCAAGTGACACCCCCTTTCTCCCCATTGATTCTCTGGTGGTCAATAAACTGGCTGAATACTTTTGTAAGCAAAGGAGGCAGCATGTTGCTCCTGCTGTATGCAGTAGGTGTGCCAACCCCACCATCTTGACATCATTTCTGGCATGCATGTTTCAAGGCTGTCAGTCAAGCCCCATATTCTAGGTTTTGTAAGAGAGGAAACCCACAGTGGTTCAACCCATCATGCAAATGTACGTGGGTCCCAAGGCTTAGTATGTATGCATTGGGTATGGCCAAGAAACAGTTGCCATGAAGCCAGAACATGTGAGCCAACTCCTGCCTCCCATCAGCTGCTAACTACACCAGCACACGCATCACCACTATGGCCATGAGAGGGTGGTTAAGGATCAGTGATCGTCTCACAAGCGGGAGACATTCTGACATTATCTCTAGGTTTGAGTTCAGTGGCTCATCTAAGGTTGCTCAGTAGGTGTGTCATAAATTCAGGACTAGAACCTGGCATCTCTTTGGCAGGTCCCATGCTGGGCCAGGGGCAGACAGACATGCTGATCGATG
>NW_007267637.1:0-962 GCF_000164805.1 Carlito syrichta | reverse complement strand
TGCAAAAAATTTCATAATTGCATATAAGGTATGGTCGTTGATCTCACAGAACTGACCGTCTAATGAGAAATAAAACAAATATGGAAATTAATTACGTTATAAAATTGAATAAGATGAGCAAAATTGGAAAAACAGAAGTGCTTACCCTAAACTGTAAGACAAACTAAGCAGTGGCTGTTTATTCACATATTTTCTCTAAATACTTAAGTGTTTATTTATATCATTTATTCTTACAATGCTGGGGTTGCCCTTTGTATTTTGTTTCCTGCTTTTTTAAAATTTGGCATATATCATAAAAGTTCTTTCATATCCTTAATTATGTTTAAAAATACTACTTGATGGCCAGAAGGTATTCTATCATATGGGAGACATTTAAACATTCTATTGTTGACTATTGAGTTTGCTTACTCACTGCTTCAAGCCTCAGCAGAAGTAAAGAAAAAAGATCAATAAACATTCATTTTTATTGTAAAGTATATTCAAACGTGTTTTTTCCTACATGCATCAGGCAAAGTTAGTATCAGATTATACGTTTCACATTTTAATCTACATATATTGTTAAACAGTCATATTCAGAGTAAATGGGAAACAAATTGCCACAGGTAGATTTTTTTATTTACTAATTTTGCTTGCCAGTCACTTACTTGCATGATTTTCATCATTTACCCAAAGGAAATAATTGGTTGTGTACCTGCTGTTCTTTGCTTTAACCTATTTATTTATAATAAACTTATTGGTAGTTCTTTTGGTCTACTGTGAAAAGTATAGATTAGTAACAGTATATTGGAATATTGGGGACTAATCAGAAGGCGTTTCACCTACTATTTCTGTCTCATACTTTCTACGGCCTCATCACTAATTCTGCTAAAATTTATTTCTCTTTGAAACATTTACTTGTATAATAGTGACTCAGTTATTTTAATTAGAGGGCAAGTAGTGGTATCCTGTATTTTAGCCCATTT
>NW_007267636.1:0-816 GCF_000164805.1 Carlito syrichta | reverse complement strand
TTTGGAAACAGATTGAAATGATATCTTTTCTCCCTATCTGAGTCTCCAATATTCAATAACTCTTATGAACAATCTGATTTTCATAGCAATATGGTTAGTTACATAAATTCAATAAGAATGTTATCCTTGTAGCAGGACATGATTGGAAACATTGGTTATATCACCAAGACTTTGACCTGAATGTCAGTTTTGAGAATGATGTACATTGAATCAGATATGACCAGACCATTTTAATGCATTAAGGTTGACTTCATGGAGCCAGTAAGTCCTTTAGAGAAAACCAGCATGGTACCTGGCTTAAAGAAATCCCAGTCTTAAAGGTTAGTTAGAAATGGCAGTTTCTGGCAGACTCAAGAAGCTCAGAATATTTGGGAACCTTGAGAAGAGAAGAATTCATTTAATTCTATAGACATTACAGGGGAAGTCTGATGGTGAGTCCCCTGATTTGTCTTCCTAAGCTGGAGAGTTTTTTTTTTTTTTAAATTCTATGTTTAGCTATTTATTTATTTTTTAGAGATTGTGTTCTTTCTATGCTGCCTAGGCTGGACTCAAACTCCTGAGTTCAAATAATCCTTCCTCAGCCAGGCTCGGTGACTCAGCCGGTAATCCCGTGCTTTGGGAGGCTGAGGTGAGTGGATTGCCTTGAGCCCACGGGTTTGAGACTCACCCGGGCAACTTGGTGAGACATCATCTCTACAATAAATCAAAAAATCAGCCAGGCGTGGTAGTGCATGCCTGTCGTTCTAGCTACTTGGACGGCTGAGGGGGAAGGATCGCTGGAGCCCAGCAGGTCGAGGCTGTGTTGGCTGGGAGCGG
>NW_007267635.1:0-818 GCF_000164805.1 Carlito syrichta | reverse complement strand
CCAGGCCCAAGTCTCTCAAGTCATCTACACACATATGTCCTTGAAAAGTTCACACCAACTGGACTTGGTGGCTCAGCCTGTGATACCACACTTTGGGAGGCCGAGGTGACTGGATTGCTTGAGCCCGCGGGTTTGAGACCCACTAGGCAACTTGACGAGACCTCATCTCTACACTAAATCAAAAAATTAGCCGGGCGTGGTAGCACACGCCTGTAATTCTGGCTACTTGGAAGGCTGAGGTGGAAGGATCGCCGGGAGCGGCCACTGCACTCCAGTCTGGGTGACAGAGTGAGACTCCAACTCATAAAAAGAAAATAAAAGAAAAGTCCAAACCAGACAGTCTGTGTATTGTGTCACGAAGATGCCAGACACAGACAGGCAGACAGAGGTCAGACCATGGAGAGAATCAGGACGAGGCCCAGACACTCACCATGTATAAACTTAGATGAGACCTTGGGGAACTGTGGCTATCTGGCAGCACCTGGGCCTCTGCTGTGACTGGTGTGGGCATGCACTGGTCAACTCCACTGTCATATCAAAATACCACGGGTCAGGTGGCTGAAACAACAGAAAAGTACTTGCTCAGTTCTTAAGGCTGGATGTCCAAGGTCAAGGTGCCAAGTGATTCAATTCCTGGTGAGGGCTCCCTTCCTAACCACAGATGGTTTCCTTCTGTTGAGAAGGTTTTCTTCATGTTGAGAACATGGCCACTTTGTGCACTCATTCAGAGAGCAAGCTCTGTGCACTCATGCAGACAAAGCAAGCTCTCTGCTGTCTCTCCTTAGAAGTGCACTGCAAGGGAGACAGCCCACAGAATG
>NW_007267634.1:0-366 GCF_000164805.1 Carlito syrichta | reverse complement strand
CCCCCTGGGGCGAGAGTCAGAGACCCACAGCAGATCTCCCTTGCAGAGGGCTTCAGACACCGGGTTGCCCCATTGCCATCTTGCCGCTGGAATGAGCTAAAGTTTTAAACAAGCTAATTAGTCAGCCGACAACTCAGCCAACAAGTTGTCACCTAGCTAACTCGTTAACCAACTAGTAAAGTCAGCTAGTTAACTCGTTTACCAACTAGTTAAAACAGTTAGCTAACTCATTAACCAACTTGTTAAGTCAGCTAGCTATCTCATTAGACAAGTACTTAAGTCAGATAACTAAGTTATCTAGCTAACCATCTAAATTCTGCTACATAACTAGCTAGTTAAGTCAGCTTGAAAGCAGGCCAGCTAGTT
>NW_007267633.1:0-589 GCF_000164805.1 Carlito syrichta | reverse complement strand
TGGTGGGAAAACAAACTGGGCAGCCCCTTTAGAAGACAGTGTGGTGATTCCTGAAAGAACTAGAAATTGATCTTCCATATGACCCAACAATTCCCCTATTGTGAATATATTGGAAGAACTCAAGTCATTCTACTAAAAAGATAGCTGCATATGTATGTTTGTTGCAGTTCTTTTCACAATAGCAAAAGCATGGAAACAACCGTGCTGCCCATAGAAGCTGAACTGGATTTTTAAAAATGGGGTACATATACATAATGGAATATTATGTAACCATAAAGAAAGACAAATATATGGACTTTGCAACAACTTGGATAATTTGGAGTCAATCATACTCAGTAATTTTCACAGAAACAAATAACAGTGTTCCATATATTCTCACTCATAAGCGGATCTTGAACAATTATAAAGTTATAAGAAAGCAATTGATAGTAGTGGGAAACTGTCAGGGGGGGTGGGATTGGCAGTTGAGGGAAACTGCTAGGAGAGGTAGGGGCATACCTCATCAACAAGAGTGTCTGCATGATCCATGTTTGTATACCTAAACCTGAAATGTACCTCACATATTTAAAGTAAAAATTAAAGTAAAAAA
>NW_007267632.1:0-766 GCF_000164805.1 Carlito syrichta | reverse complement strand
AGGAGTCAGTGTCTTCTTCCTTCCAGCTTTGAGTCATGGAGGCTCCGTTCCTGGCAAGTGAGTCCGAGAGGCTGGGGCTTCCTTCCCCCATCTGTTGCCCACTCACAGGATTGGAGCTCTGTGCAGGGCCGGGCAGGCCGGGACAGTGGGGTTCAGATTGTCTTCACGCTGCTTTTCTTGTAGAGCAGAGGTTACATGCTGGTGGCGATCACCTGTTAGGACCTGGACACCTGGCCTCACCTCAGCACCCACCCCTGAAGCGTGGATGTCACTCCAAGAGAAGTGGGTCTCTGTCCTTCCCGTTGGCTCCCGCGCATGGGTTTGGAGAAGGTTTTCCTCGCAGTAGAGGCACTGTCTATGATCACAGCACTCTGAAATTCTCACTAACAGGTCTGGCTACTTTTCAAGGAGACTATGTGGCAAGAACAAATGCCAGGGTGCTCTCCGCAAAGTTGAGTGGTGAATGTTGGTGGTGAGAAGGAAAGGAAACTCATAGAACCCTAAGGGAAGCAAGCTAAATCGTTGGCTATGGACAGCTAGGAAGTGTATCCCCGCAATCAAAGCACACCTCATTGTGCACCAAAACGACTCCTGCTAAGGGTAGGCCAGGCATGGAATCTCCCACCTCTCATCCAGCACTTTGGCAGACTGAGGACGGAAGATTGCTGGAGCCCAGGAGTTGAAACATGACTGTGTAACATCAGGCAGCCTCATCTCTATCTCCAAAATGTCATCAATGAGCTGGGCATGGAGACATAGGCTTTTG
>NW_007267631.1:0-809 GCF_000164805.1 Carlito syrichta | reverse complement strand
GAATGCAAATGAATTGAACTCTTCCAAACATGCATGACAAAATAGTTTACTTTTACAACTGATGAATTACTTTGCAATCAATTAAAAATAGATATTTTAGAGATTTTCTGTGATATAGATGCTGATATTTTATGTTTTACAATGCTCCTGTTGATTTTGCTGCTGTTGTTATGGGCTTTTAAACTTTTCTCCCATAAAATGTTAAGCCAGGTGTCTGATTTTTAAAATAAGGGCTAACAATGAATAGAAAATATGCAACTCAATATGTGGTTTTTGCACTTTGTGACCTAAAGACAGGAAGAATCTTCTACTTCATACAGAATATATATTATATAATGTATATCTCTCCTGTTGAAGTGAGTGTGTGTGAGTGTGTGTGTGTGTGTATGTGTGTGTGTGATTTTCTTGAAAGAGAAGTCATCAAGGGAGAGGAAATGGCAAATAGATATTTGGACTGTGACTAAAAGCTTATGTTTAAATGTGGTTTTGCTTTTTTAAAAGAAAAATATATATGTAGAAGTACAATTCTTTCTAGAGTAACTAAGAATTTCCAGTTGACAAAAGAATTTCAGTTTTCTTTCTTAGTGAGAAAAGTCTACAATTTCCAAATCTACAAGCTCTCAGTGGTAACTCCAGGGATTGGTTTTAGATATAGATTCAGCTATGAAGTGGTCTCATTTTCCTCAAAGAGGTATGTAACGCTTGTGCTTGGTGGGCTTGCTTAGCTCATGTAGAAAGGAATGGTGGTATCATCTGCCTGTGTTTTCAGGAATGCAATGATTATTAACAGGCTGCCATTTTCAAACAGT
>NW_007267630.1:0-884 GCF_000164805.1 Carlito syrichta | reverse complement strand
ATTGAAGAACAAAGCCATGAAAAGAAACTTGATACTTGATGGCATCATAAGCAACCAGATAAAGGGTTTTTTAAGCTTAAAATGAGCAGAATGAGCTAGGCTCAGTGCCTCAGCCTGTAATCCCGCGCCTTGGGAGGCTGAGGTGAGTGGATTGCTAAGCCCGCGGGTTCGTGACCGGCCTGGGCAACTTGGCGAGACATCATCTCTACAATAAATCAAAAAATTCGTCGGGCGTGGTTAACGCGCCTGTAGTTCCAGCTACTTGGAAGGCTGAGGCGGAAGGATCACCGGAGCCCCGCAGATCGAGGCTGCAATGGCCGGGAGCGGCCACTGCACAACAGTCTGGGTGACAGAGTGAGACTCCAACTCAAAAAAAAAAAAAGCAGAATGCAGCAACTGTCTGATAATTTGTCAAAAGTTCCCTTTTAAAAAATATTATTTGTATAGATTATTTATAATTAATCACTAAATGCATTCTATTCATTTCAATCTCTTTAAACAAAGATAGCAATAAATAAGTGGCAATGTCATGTATTGTTTTGTTTTGCTGCTTTTAATTTCTCAAGGCTGTTTCATGTATGTTAAAAATTTCTCTTTGTGAAGTATGGAAAGTTTATATATAACCTGTAGGGGATAAAAGACATTGATGTCCTATGGGTAAAACTAATTTTGTGAGTTCTGTCTAGTGTCTTATTTATGTGAAACAAGGAAGAGCTTTAGGTTGGGCTGGGAGCCTTTAAAAGGAATCACATTGATGATCCAATTGTTCAACTCCATACATTATCATTTCCATGACTCAAACACTGACAACCCAACTCTCACATGTCAGACTTCTTAAAAGTGGCTTATGTTGTTGGCCATTTTTGTAAGGTGAGAGAAATATT
>NW_007267629.1:0-750 GCF_000164805.1 Carlito syrichta | reverse complement strand
TACAGACATGAGCCACCGAGCCTGGCCATGTTTATGAGTCAGTCTCACCTGTGGCCCAGGCTGGGGGGCAGCAGCATGCTCATGGTCACATAAGCCTTGACCTTCTGGGCTCCAGTGATCTTCATCCTCAGCATTCCAAGTAGTCAGAACCACACGCATGTGCCACCACACCTGGTTAAAAAGTGTTTTTTAAAAGCATCAAATGGAGGCCAAAGGCATCCCTGTCTCCTAGGGTCCTCCCAGGCAGGCTGGAGTCAACCTCAGGTCACACTCCATGGACTGGAAGTTTCAGAATGAAGACCATTCTCAGGGGCTCCCAGCTTCTCCCTGAGTACTCCTTGATGAGTTTTCTTTGAAGGCAGAATGTTAGTGCACATGAAGGCCACACACAAGCATTTCTAGTTCAATCTATGAGCCCAAATGATTTTCCATTGTGTCAACAAACACACAGGTGAGAAAGAGAGGACATGCTGGGACCAGAAGATATGAAAACAAAAGCCAGCCTGCCAGACAATGACATTTTCTTTTTAAAGAAGGAATCTCATTATGTCACCCCGATGATCCTCCCTCTCTACCCTCCTGAGTAGCTGGAGCTACAAGCATGCACCACCACACCTCGATACAATGATAGGTTTGATACAAGAATGTTCATGAGGTCATCAGAGGCATGTCAGGAGGCAGCAGGACAAGGGCTGGCCTTGGGCACAGGCACCAGGGGACAGACTCATCCCCAACAAGGGAGGCAGAAGG
>NW_007267628.1:0-649 GCF_000164805.1 Carlito syrichta | reverse complement strand
TCCCCCCATCCAAGGAGGTGCTTGGTGGTATGATGTGTACCTGCCCACCACGTTGCTTTCTTGTGCACTAGATGCCAGTTTTGGAGTAAAGGATCAAAGGAGAAAGAAGGGAGATGAGTTAGGGCCACCACACTCTGCTGGACTCTTCTAGAACTGGTTTGAAGACCAGAGGCCTGGAGCACAGGTCCAGTTCTTGGCCCTGGGAAGAGAATGAACCACAGTTGCCCCCTCCACATCTTTTCAGGGCTCCTGGGGCAAGTCCACAGCTTTGCTGGTCCCACTTCCTGAGAACTGCATGGTTTCAGGTGGGGTCACAGGGAAGTTTCTAGGTGGGGCCCAGCCAGACCTCCTCCCACCCAGCTCCCCCAAAACTTCATCATCGCAGGACCCCCAAGAGAAGTGAGGCAGTAGGGCCACAGAGATGGGCACTATCAGGCTTCTGAGGGTGAGCACATAGTGTCCACTGCCACATCCCCACTGCCACAAGGCTCTGCAGTAACCCTGGTTTCCCAAGAGTGTATGTGGGGGATGGGGGCAGTGATCAATGAAGGGAATCATGCTAAGTGGGTAGGAAGGAGGCAATTTGTGTATCTGAATCCTGAGATTGAGAAGTGTCATCCTCTAGGTCACATCCCAGGGCTTATCTCCC
>NW_007267627.1:0-753 GCF_000164805.1 Carlito syrichta | reverse complement strand
ATTGGAGTCCCACTCTGTCACCAGACTAGAGTGCAGTGGCTGCTGCTGGCCACCGCAGGCTCGACCTGCTGGGCTCCAGCAAGCAATCTGCTCAGCCTTCCAAGTAGCTGGAACTACAGGTGCACACTACCATGCCCGGCTAATTTTTGATTTATTGTAGAGATGAGGTCTCGCCAACTTGCCCAGGCGGGTCTCGAACCCGCGGGCTCAGGCAATCCATTCACATCAGCCTCCCAAAGGAGCGGGATTACAGGCTGAGCCACCGAGCCCAGCTTATTTTGTGCTTCTAAATGGACCAGAACAAATCTTTTGCTGTCATTTTCACAGAAGGAACAAGAAGGTCAGCAAATCAGAAAGCCAATTTACTTTCAGTAATTTCTGATTTTTCTATTTCTCTCTAGATTTGTTTTCAGCAAAGTAGATGTTTGCAGATTCCTTAAATGAATTTAAATTTCAGTGCATAGGAGATGCAGAAGTAGATGATGAGATGTGTATAGGTAAGTCAACACAACATTGTTTGTCATAGCATTCAACATCCTAGCAAAGCCTTTCTCATAGGATGGGAACTCTAAGGTTAGTAAAGATAGAAGCCCACAGTGGTAGTGAAGAGACAGAGCTATGTGAGGATGGGGTTGCTCTGGTCTCCCAGAGCTCTGATGTTGCCTTCCTTACCCTCCAGCACACAGGAGAAAGTTTGAAGTTGTGTAGTGGAGCTCTCCTCTCCACCTGCCATTAGTGCTGTTCTTCTGGCTG
>NW_007267626.1:0-701 GCF_000164805.1 Carlito syrichta | reverse complement strand
AGTAACTTGGGGTGATTGTGAAGTAGCATAAAAATGAACGCAAATATAATTAGAAAGTCTTCTCTGAATCCAATTACACACAGTTCAGAAGGGCATATCTATTTTTCCTTGGTATCTGTATTAATTGTGACTTAGAAAATTTATAATAGTTTGACAATTATATTATGTGGTCTATAGGCATGCAGTGATTTTTTAAAATAAAGTATAAGTTAATTCCAGTTTAAGATAGGTTTATCAGGATGTTGAAGTGCATGTAACTTTTTTTTCTAACTTCAGGAGTGCATAGAATTATTTCAAAATTTTAAAAAGTTTATTTTTAAAAATAGGTGCATGTTAAAAAGAGTATCCTGACGCCACTTGTTATTTGTTTGACATTTTAGCGATTGCCATCATGGCCAGAGTGAAGGGGTATCTCACTCTTGAGTGGGCCCTAAGCATTGGGCACTCCAGCACAAAGAGAAGACTAATGTCGACACAACTAGCAGGGAGAGAGAGGGCAGGGGAATAAAGGGGACGCAGCCACCCATGGGGGGCCAGGTCCAGTGGTGGGGAGAGCGGGTATGCTCAAAGTCCAAATATCACCTGCAAAGGAGTATGTGTCAGGAGGAGAGAGAGGCCAGAACGGAGTCAAGTAACAACCAAGGTGCTCCTGTGGTCTGCCGGTAAACATCAGTGTGATTTTGGGCAAGTGACTTCGTCTT
>NW_007267625.1:0-632 GCF_000164805.1 Carlito syrichta | reverse complement strand
TCCCCACAAAAATTTTAATGGAGGAACCCAAGGCACTTGCTTTACCTGTGGGCAAATGGGACAATTCAGTAGGGGATGCCCCCCGCATTAATCCTTATTCAGGACCACCCCCCAGAAGGGGTCGCCCTACATCTATGTGCCCATGATGCAAGCGAGGTATTCACTGGGTTAATGAACGCCATTCCAGGATGGATGCAAATGGAAATCCCCTGTCGGGAAACTTCTTGAGGGGCCAGCCCCTGGCCCCTTAAGCAGTTGGGGCTATGTCCATTTACTCCCTGGAGGCAGCCCTTCTAGCTGCAACAAGGCACCACCCCCACGTGTACTTGGAAAGTCTATTCAAGTTTCCACATGGCTTAATAGGTCTCTTCTCAAGGGGGTGGCTGGGACCAAAGGATTTTAAAAATTCTTCTTTGTTGTTTTCTTATGATAAATCTCTCTCAAGTTATATGTTTAAAATAATCTAAGCTTACCTTTTTTTCTTTTTGAGTTCTAGTCTCACTGTGTTGTCCAGGCTGGAATACAGTGGCATGCTCCCAGCCTCGATCTACTGGGCTCAGGTGACCCTTCCATCTCAGTCTTCCAATTAGTGGGAACTACAGGTGCGTGCTACCACACCCAGCTAATTTTTT
>NW_007267624.1:0-811 GCF_000164805.1 Carlito syrichta | reverse complement strand
GAGTGAGACTTCAACTCAAGAAAATAAAAAAATATATGATTAATGGGTATCGTTTCTGCTGTAGGTCAGGTGGGTCGACAGTTAAGAATGGAATTGCCTTTTGGCTGGGTAAAGTCTCTGGGATGTTAGATGATACTCTGAAGTCTTGATTTTCAGTAATGTCTCTTACCGCTCTGGACAATTTGATTATGGGATGGGGTGAAGAATAAGAAGGAGTTTTGAATTTGGGGGATAAAACTTCAGAGATAAGTCAGTACTAGCGGCTGCCACTAGTGAGAAAGCTAATTTGCTCTCTTTCCCGTAGTTTCAGTCATAAAGAAGGATGGGGGGAGTCAGAAGAGGATGGGAGGAGGAACCACAACTTCTATCAAGCAGACTGGATAGGCAAGTGGAGAATGCTTGGAGGTGGAAATGTTAGATCTTGCAAGATCCGGTCCTTGGAATAAAGAAGCCTGTCTGTGTCAAAAAATAAAAATAAAAATAACTGAAAGAGATGGGGCTCACTCTGTCACCCAGGCTGGAATGCGATGGCACAATGGTAGCTCACTGTAGTCTCACACTCCCAGGCTCAAGCGACCCTTCTGCCTCAGTCTATAAGTGCACACCACCATGTACGGCTATTTTATTTTATTTTTTGTAGAGATGGGGTCTTGCTATGTTGCCCAGGCTGGCCTAAAGCAATCCTCCTGCCTACGCCCACCCAGAGTGCTGGAATTACAGGCATGAGGCTCCGCACCTCTTGTGAGAAGTTGCAAACTACCAAACTAACCTTATATCTGAGAACATCTTCAGGCTCCCCTGGGAGATATCC
>NW_007267623.1:0-803 GCF_000164805.1 Carlito syrichta | reverse complement strand
TAATAGGGAGGCTGGATGTTATAGCATAACCAACATGACTGGGTGAGCTCTGGCCGGGTGCATTAAGTAACAGGTAAGCTTGATTAGCAAGTGCCAGAGAGGATGTTGATCGGGACCCGATGGGCGTAGGGGAGGGTTAGGAATAACTGTAGTGACCCTGGTAGAGTAAGAGACCCTAGTGGGGTCTGAGGTGACTGCAGTGGTATCAGAACTGGTATAAGTCGCAGTCGAGAGTATTGGTGTAGTGGTTGTGGGCTTAGGTTTAACTTTTGGTTTAAGTTTAGGTGCTATAACAGGGTTGGGTCCCATATCAAGGGTTTTGGTTTTCTGACTGGGGGCCCGGATGGATAGTCTAATCATAAAGAAGTTACCTGAATTCTTCCATCCTGAGTGTATTGGGTCATATAACCGGATTCCCCATGTTTTTCCTATATCCCAACCTTGAGCTTTCTTCCCTTTCTCAGTGAAGCTTATAGTTACGGGATTGCAGATTTCAAAAGTAAAGCAAGGTGACTGTTCAGAAATAGGGGTTAGTCTTTGCATCTTAATTAAATCATGGAATTTGGCAGGTTGCCATGTTATGTCTCCCGTGGAGACACAAGACCAGCTGGGGCAATAGTATTCAGTGGCATCTTTACAGGTTTTATCCTGATCATGGCCAGGGCATACATAGAAGTATTTGTATTTAGGAAACTGAGGAGTTGTAAGGGCCCGCCTTTTACACATGTAATGGATCTGGGTGGTGTGGGCACCTTTGGGGACTGTTTCAGGGTGGGAACATTTCCAGACATCTCTCGGGAAAG
>NW_007267622.1:0-747 GCF_000164805.1 Carlito syrichta | reverse complement strand
CCTGGCTGTTGAATGCTAGTGTAGATGTGTTTCTCTATTTCTTTATACTCTATTTTTTGGAAGTCCAGGGGGGGAAAACAAGTCATTTATACTAGAAAATGGGAGAAGAATATGATCCATCTTCTCTTCTTCCTTATAATCTTGGAACTTATTTCCTTGTTTTATGAATTTGGATGAAGAAATATGTCTATCGTTTTTCAAGACTCTGATTACTTTTTCTAACTGACTTTAGCATTTAATTACAAATGTAGGCAACAAAGCACAGTAATATTAGAAGTAACGGGGACTTTTGTCACCAACAGAATTTGCAGACTTTTTATATTACATTATAATTGTCACTGATGCCTCACAATATTCTCTATGCTTGTAGCCACTGATAATTCAGTAGTTACTAGAACTGCTGCTAGCACTTCTAATATAATGCATTAATTAAGATGCACATATATTCTTACATCAAAAATGTGCTTTTTTCAATTATAGTTTTTGTATACTACAGCAACTGCCTTTAAATATAACTGCTTTCTCTTTCAAGCCTATATGTTTTATTTTATGCACTTAAAAAGACAATTCTAAGAAAAGGTTTATAGGCTTCATTGGAGTGCACTTAAAATTTAGAAACTCCTATTCTAATAAGATTACACCCAAGTGACCAATCCTTCTCTTTCTCTGTCTTTTCTTTCCCTTAAGAGATCTTGGCTCAGAGTTTTTTGCTTCAGTTTAATAAGAACTGGAAAATATTAGTTGCAT
>NW_007267621.1:0-626 GCF_000164805.1 Carlito syrichta | reverse complement strand
AAAAAAACAAACCTTGCCCATAAAACTCCCACAGATGTATTTACCTATAACCAACCTTCAAATGCATGAAGTTACAGGAACCTCTTCATGTACACTCTCACATTTTATATTATGAGTATAATAACAATAAATATATATGGGGATAGATAGATAAATAGATAATAGATATAGATAGATATCTCATTTCAAAGGCATAGCTAAGAAAATATTTGGAAAAGAGGTCCAGTTCAAAAAATATTTAGAATCATTAAGGGAAAGATTCCAGTTAAGATGGAGAAAATGACATTTTATTTATATATGAAAGTGTGAGACCGGAGTGTAAAAAATTTTTCAAAAAGTTAAAACAAAGTAAGCTCAGTTCAATTTGAGGGGAGTAAAATGTAAAGAATATGAGATAGTTGTAATTGAGCTCTTCATTGAATATAACACTATCACCATCAAAAAATTTAAAAAATCAGCATCATCAATAACAAATAACAGTTTCTGAGAACAAATCTCATTCCTGAAATATGTTTTGCAAGTTAACAAATCAGTAAATGCTCTCAACAGTAATATGAGGCAAACACCATTAGTAACCCAATCCAGTATAAAAATGAGAAAATAAGAGAGAGATTAAGTATGTTCCT
>NW_007267620.1:0-727 GCF_000164805.1 Carlito syrichta | reverse complement strand
GATTTTTTGTTCCATTATTATTCAGTTATTTTAATTGATACGTTTGCCTATTCTGGTTCTCTATATTTCTTATCAAATGTCGTTGTTTTTCTTTAGAATCATTTTATTCTGGCTAAAGAATTCCATTTAGTTTTATTTTATTTCGATTGGTTGGCAACAAGTTCTGTTTTGTTTGTCTGAAAACAACTTTATTTCACCTTCATTTTTGGAAACTGTTTTAGCTATGTATAGAATGATAGTAGTTTTCTTTCTTTTGTCACATTAAGCATGTAATTCCTTTGCTTCATGATTCTCAAGGTGTATGCCAACACAAAAGAAAACATGCCTTATCTTCTCTGGTGAGCTTTCAAGATTTTTCTCGGTATATAATTCCTCAGCATTTTGAGTATGATGTGCCAAATTCTGCTTGGGGTTATCACAGTTGACTGAGTCTGTAATTTGATGTACTTTGTTAGTTTTGGAAGAATTTTTGGTTATTATCTCTCTAAATATCGCTTTTTCTTCTCTATTTTCATTCTGATCTCTAGTTTGGAATGTTATTTACACACACTGGGCCATTTTTCTGAATCGAACATGTCTCTTACTCTCTTTTCTGTCTGCATGTTTTGATATTTTCTACTGCATTGTTAAGTTCACTAATTCTATCTTCTTCTGTATCCAACTTGCTGTTAAGCCATTCATGGAGTTCTTTATTTCTGATATTTTTCAATTTTATAACATTCATTGT
>NW_007267619.1:0-786 GCF_000164805.1 Carlito syrichta | reverse complement strand
TTGCTGTTGTTCTGAGTTTCCTCTTTAAGATCGGGGGTAAATTATTTCTTGGGAAGCTACTTCTCACTGTAAGCTCTTTCGATATCTGTGCTGATAATCTAATCTGAATATATTGGGCTTTATTGAGACCTTCCCTTTGAAATGGATTTGCTATCTATTTATTATTAAACTACTATTTGTTTATGTAGAATTTAAAGTGCCTTATCCTTTATGTAGACCTTGACGTTTTAAACGTGAAGTAGAATTGTTTTATCAATTGTGAAAATATTTGTTCTCTGAAAGCTGATTTTAAACAGTAAGGTAGGATGACTCTTGAAATAAATAAAACTCATAGCAGAACTTATATAATGGATAAATCTGAGATAAGAACAGTGAGCTGTGTTTTTTATAAAATATACCCCAAAGCTAATACTTTGTAAATACTACCATTTTTCTTTATGACTATAGTGTAACTACATTCCGGATGAAATAAATTTATTTTTTGACTAATGGGATTATAGAACAAAAATAACGTTCTGTAAGATTCAGTTCTATAAAAATAAAGTAAAATATGATATGAAATCCAACTTCACTAAATGTCACTGATCACTAGCAAATGTATTTGCAATTGTGGGCTCTTTTTTATCAACCAGAGACCCCCTTTTTTCTAAGCATTTTTTTTTCTGTTTTGAGTTCACATATGGGCTTAGATTGGTAGTGGAGAAATTCTTAAATAGGGTATGGAATTGGAATGCCATATAGGATAATGTCTGTAGAATTTACCCAGCAGGTTATCCAGTAAACCAC
>NW_007267618.1:0-673 GCF_000164805.1 Carlito syrichta | reverse complement strand
TTTGATGAAGGCAAGTGGTCCCAGTGGAGCATTTGCCCTCCTCTTTCTGTAGCACCTCTCTCAGTCAAGCAGTAGCGTGCTTGGTTCTAGGTATGGAGTGGTGAGCATGAAAGGGCCTGATTCTCATCCTTATGGAAATTGAGACATTACTAGAATAATTACCTGACTACATATTAAGTTGCTCTGAAGGAAAGGTGTATAGTACTCAGGGAATGAAAGATAGGATTGAATTTGTCCTGGTTAGGGAAGTCAGGAAAGGCTTCTTGGAGGAAGGAACTTTGGAGCTGAGGGCTGCAGAGAGAGTTGGTATATGATGGCAGGTAGAAGTAGAGCATACTCCAGGAACTGGCAGAGGCCAGGGCAGCTGGAACCCAGAGAAAGGTGAGAGGCCAGACCCTGTAGGATCTCTCACACCTTGGGAAGGACTTGGTTGGGTCTTCATCTCCAGATCTCTGGGAAGTCATCAGAGAGCTCACTGCTGGTGTTGATATGATTGAGTGTATAACTGACTGGACAGACAAAAATGGATGTGGAGAGTTCAGAGAGAGGAAGTGGTGGTTATCCAGGCCATTGGGGTGTTTGGTTAGGGGTTCCTGATAGTGATTGGAAGGAGTAAGCAGCATGGAGAAATGCCTAGGGGTAAAATGGACACATTGGGGAGTTGAAGTGGCAG
>NW_007267617.1:0-462 GCF_000164805.1 Carlito syrichta | reverse complement strand
AAATGCTCTAGGGGAGACACACATCCTGTGGAAGTTTGGGGAAGAAGGGTCTCCTTTTCCTGTCTCCCTTGTCTTTCTCAGATGCTGCTGATGGCAGAGTCAAGTCAGAAGAGTCCAAGAGACTTCTGCCCGTCTGTCTCCATCTATTAGCATTGCTGCAGACAAGTACCATGGGCAGAAAGGAGAGGCTTCAACAACAGAAATTCATTGTCTAACAGTTCTGGAGGCTCAAAGCCCAAGACCAAGGTGTTGGCATTGTTGATTCCTTCTGTGGTCTCTCTCCTTGACTTACAGACCAACCAGCTGCCTTCTTGTTATGTCCTTACATGACGTGTCCTCTGCACATGGATGTCCCTGGTATCTTTCTGTGAGTCCAGATGTCCTCTTTTTATTAGGACACCAGTCAGATTAAAGTCCATTCTAAAGGCCTCATTTTAACCTAATATCTTCTGCAAAGCCTGA
>NW_007267616.1:0-686 GCF_000164805.1 Carlito syrichta | reverse complement strand
GGAAGACAAGACATTTGCCAGAACATGTTAACTGTCCAGTCAATAAAAGTTAACTTGTCCTTCCACCTCAAACTTTCAAGTAGTTGGAACTACTGTCATGCACTGCCATGCCCAGCTATTTACTTTTTTTGGGTTTATTGTACAGAAGAGGTCTCACCAAGTTGACCAGACTAATTTTGAACCTGTAGGCTCAGACAATCCACTCGCCTCAGTTTCCTGAGGCAGTATGAGTAGCAGGATGAGCTACTGAGCCCAGTCATGAACAGCTGTTTTACACCTATTTTACAAAGTCATTAATCTCATTATGAGGACAGAGGTCTCAACAATTAATTACCTCTTAAAGTCCCTACTTCTTAATATGAACACCTTGATGATCAAGTTTTAACACATAAATTTTAGGGGATACATCCAAACTGTAGCAAACCTCTGGATCCCAGAGATTACCGTCCTTTGAATTCTCCTTTAATCACCAGCATTGACTATAGTGGACAGTATAATTTATGCAACTTATTTTCAACTCTCTTTAATATCCTAAGTAACATTATACAGTTAAAAGTGCTTGAACATCATTTATTTCAGTGGATCATGCAATATTTTGTTAGAAAGATTTGAGTAGAAAGATTAGAAAAATGACTGGCATTGTATATATGCCATAAATATTACTCCATCAAAATAAATGAAGAGAT
>NW_007267615.1:0-348 GCF_000164805.1 Carlito syrichta | reverse complement strand
AAACCGTACAAATGTTCATCCACTAGTTTCAAAAACATATTTGAGAGTCATCAGAAAATGACGAAATATGAATAACGTACATTCACATGGTTGCATGTAGGAAACCAAATTTTTCTCAAAACCAAATTCATGGTTACCATGATATGACCTCCTATACTGCGATAAAAGAAGTAAAACAAGCCACGTTTTTGGAAATACAGGCAAATAGGCTAAAATGAGGTTAAAATACTATACCTTGATAATTAAGTTAATATTTACCTTCAGCTAAATGCCAGACATTTCGTATCTTTAGTCAGATAGTAAGCACAAAAAGAACAATTTTATTATGATTTTGGTATGCTCCTCCAT
>NW_007267614.1:0-783 GCF_000164805.1 Carlito syrichta | reverse complement strand
TTTCAGTCAAACTTAATTAAGGGAAGACCAGTCACTTTATCTCGAGTTTTCTCTCAGGCAGTGTTTTTCTTCTAATTGGAACTTGAGAACATCCCCCGATCAGTGACGCCTTGGGCTACAGAGCAGTGGCCATTCCTGGCAACCTGACAGGCACCTCCAGGAGAGGTACAGGCCCGTCCATGGGTTCATTTGCAGAGGATGCACTAAATCACTCCCATCCTGGCCATGGAGAGGCTCCCAGGTTTTACTTTTAGAAGGATTCTGACATTTCCAAATGGCCCCATTGGCCAGGACTATAGATGACAACATCTTGGCAAACACTTGTGCATAATGCCCCATGGCATCACTGGCCAGTTGGCAGCTCCTGACTCCAGGAATCTGCCTGTGTGTCTGCCTGCTGGTGACCTCCCAACATGGCGGGACAGAAGGACCTGACTGTCTAAAGAGGAGCCCTAGGTTGAAATTATGTCCTTTCTCAGTGTGGCTTTAGAGGCAGGAAGAGTTTGCACTGATGAACATAACCGAGCATTTCAGAGACTGTGAGTTACCTGGGGTGCTAGCTGCCGGGGCCTGTCATATCACAAGGTGTCACAGGTGGAGGTCTACAGGAGGACTCGATCACGTGGCATTTGGATATCCCATTTCTCATATTGAGGTGAGTCTTTCCTGCAAGTTGTCAAATGCTGACATGTGACTCTTCCTCCCTGCAACCAGGGCTCTCACATGCTCCTGTGATCCATGCCTCTCAAGCGACCAACAACCACTCTGGGACTGGGGCTCATC
>NW_007267613.1:0-732 GCF_000164805.1 Carlito syrichta | reverse complement strand
TGTAAAGTAAGTTTCTTGATCAGAAGTAATGATGATAGCCGGGCTCGGTGGATCAGCCTGTAATCACGCGCCTTTGGGAGGCTGAGGTGAGTGGATTGCCTGAGCCCGCGGGTTAGAGACCCGCCTGGGCAGTGAGACCTCATCTTTACAATAAATCAAAAAAATCAGCCGGGCGTGGTATCACATGCCTGTAATTCCCGCTACTTGGAAGGCTGAGGCGGAAGGATAGCCGGAGCCCAGCAAGTCGAGGCTGCGGTGGCCGGGAGCAGTCACTGCACTCCAGTCTGGGCGACAGAGTGAGACTCCAACTCAAAAAAAAAAGTAATGATGATGAATAAGATATTTTGAGCCGGGCTCGATGGCTCAACCTGTAATCCCGCGCCTTTGGGAGGCTGAGGTGAGTGGATTGCCTGAGCCTGCGGGTTCGAGACAGGCCTGGACAGGCGAGACCTCATCTCTACAATAAAAATCAAAAATTTAGCCGTACATGGTAGCGCCCGCCTGTAATTCCGGCTGCTTGGAAGGCTGAGGCGGAAGGATTGCTGGAGCCCAGCCGGCAAGGCTGCGGTGGCCGGGAGCGGCCACTGCACTACAGTCTGGGTGACAGAGTGAAACTCCAACTCAAAAAAAAAGATATTCTGTATGTTCATGAACAGAAGTTTTGGCAGAAGCATTGCATGGGGGGACGGGAAATCCATATTCAGAGTAAGTTTTCCAATAAGAACAAAACAC
>NW_007267612.1:0-729 GCF_000164805.1 Carlito syrichta | reverse complement strand
GAGCCACCACGGCCCGGCTAATTTTTGATTTATTGTAGAGATGAAGTTTTATCAAGTGTCGGGGTGGGTCTCGAACCCGTGGGCTCAGGCGATCCACTCGCCTCGGCCTCCCAAAATGCTGGGATCACGGTATCAGTCACCGAGCCCGTCCTACCAAAAAAAATTTTTTTTGCATATAATTTAAAAAACGGATCTGTCTTTATAATTTTATGTTATTAAACAGACCACTCAATATCATTATTTTCTTTTATTTTTGGAGACAGAGTCACCCTCTGTCATGCAGGCTGGAGTGCAATGGAACGATCGGAGCTCACCACAGCATCCATCTCCTAGTCACAGATACTCCTTCCCCCTTAGCCTCTCCAGCGGCTGGGACCATGGCGTGTTCCACCCATAACTGCCCGATTTTTTAAATTTTTGGTGGTGTTGAGATCTGTGTATTTTAACCAACCTGATCTCCTGAGCTTAAGTGATCCTACTGCCTCAGCCTCCTAAAGTGCTGGTATGACAGGCACAATCTCTCCGTGTCTGGCCTTTATTTCCATGAATTTAAGAGGTGTAAATAGTCTGTGTTCTGTGCTTCAGTCGTACCTACCAACTCCACGTGTGCCCATGGTACCCAACAGGTAATTTTTTATCCCTCTACCCTTTCTGTTCTCCCTTTGTGAGTCTCCAGCGTTCCTTATAACATTTTCTGTGTCTTGGGGATTTTTTTTTTTTTTGGAACCT
>NW_007267611.1:0-468 GCF_000164805.1 Carlito syrichta | reverse complement strand
GCCCAAGATAAAAAATGAACCAAAGAGAAGTGGAAGCATCTATGTGTTTTCTTACTCATGACAGGAGAGCTGTTAAAAAAACTGGAGCAACCTTCAGGGTCCACTGTAGAGGCTGGACTGGGTGGGGGCAGGGACACTGCTCTGAGGGCCAGGTCACCTGGGTGGCCACCAGGGATGAAGTCAGAGCCTTTTGCTTTTGAAAGAGGCATTTTCCACCCCTACTTGCTCCTAGAATGTTCCTGGCCACATTGTTTCACGGCTGGAATTTCTTTTGCTGGATTTTTGTTTTTCAGATCTGACGCTGAACTTGCCTTTGCTTGTTTTCTTTTCTCCCTCTCAGGATCCCAAGTCCCAAGGTAAGAGAAGTACCTAGGGAGTGAATGCCAGTAAACAGGTCAGCACTGACAGAGTCTGTATGATAAAATGCATAAAGTAGGATTAATGGTGAATTTCATTTGCCAGGAGTGG
>NW_007267610.1:0-880 GCF_000164805.1 Carlito syrichta | reverse complement strand
GGAGTCTCACTCTGTTGCCCAGACTGGAGTGCAGTGGCCGCTCCCGGCCACCGCAGCCTCGACGTGCTGGGCTCCGGCGATCCTTCCGCCTCAGCCCTCCGAGTAGCCGGAATTACAGGCATGCGCTACCACGCCCGGCTGATTTTTTGATTTATTGTAGAGATGAGGTCTCGCTGCCCAGGCGGGTCAGAATCAACATTTTTAAGATGTCCATCCTACAAAAGGCAATCTACAGATTCAATGCAATACCCATTAAGTTACCAACATCATTTTTTCTCAGACCTGGAAATGACAATGCAGAAATTTATATGAAAACATAAATGACCACAAATAGCCAAAACAATCCTTAGCAAAAGAAACAAAGCAGGAGGTATCACGCTTCCTGACTTCAAACTTTACTATAAGCCTACAGTAATCAAAACAGCCTGGTATTGGTACAAGAACAGGCACATAGACCAATGGAACAGGATAGAGATTCTGGAAGCAAAGCCTCAATTCCTCAACCAACTCATCTGTGACAAAGCCTCCAATAACAACCATTGGGGAGAGGAGAACCTATTCAGTAAATGGTGTTGGGAAAACTAAACACATGCAGAAGATTGAAACAGGACCCCTTCCTATCGCCACACGCAAAAATTTACTCCAAATGGATCAAAGACCTAAACGTAAAACCTCAAACTTTAAGAATGCTATAAAATGCAGGAATCACTCTTATGGAATTTGGAACTGGCAACAGAATCCTGACCAAAAGCTGAAGTGCCCAGATCATAAGATAAGATAGACAAATGGGGCCTCATTAAACTGATAAGCTTCTGCAAAGCCAAAGAACCATCAAGAGAGCAGGGAGACAGCCCACAGAATGGGAAAAAATATTTGTCAA
>NW_007267609.1:0-606 GCF_000164805.1 Carlito syrichta | reverse complement strand
CATCCGCACATAATGCTCTCCTGCTCGAGACTGTTGAGCACTTGTGTCACTCATTGAGGCACTATGTCTTGCAGATTTCTCTCCGTGAAACACGGAGGTTTCACGCTCGTACGCAAAGGCCCTCTATGGAATGGAACACATATCAAGGGGAAAGAGTGAGAATGAGGTATTACAGCAGGCGGCAAAGAAGAATAAGAGTCACAGCAAAGAGGTGACACTGCAGCACACATTGGGCACAGACTTAAGCCAGGAAGGTGCCCGTGCACCCCAGGCCCAAGAAAGGCCACTGTGAACAGCAATCCACAGTATAATTGCTTTCCCCTCACAGGAGAAGGCTTAAAGAAAGAGCAATTCAGAATTCCCCCGGGTCACACAGAATGCCTTCCCACAAGTAACTGTGAATGTCTCAGATCCCTCACTGTGGCAGAGGGGAGATGAGCATTCCCGAATGGGAGAGGCTGACAAGCCGCACGCCAAAGCAGTCACCCTGTAGAGCGTAAGATACACGAAAGGGAACAAGTGGGAAGGAGGAATTACAGCACGCACACTCAGTGCCAGAAACTCACAGTGCAGCACAATTCTCACACAGCACTTTCCAAGGGAGAG
>NW_007267608.1:0-511 GCF_000164805.1 Carlito syrichta | reverse complement strand
TACAATAAATCTAAAAACTAGCCAGGTATCGTGGTGCATGCCTGTAGTTCCAGCTACTTGGGAGGTTGAAGTGGAGGGATCATGTGAACACAGGAGGTTGAAGCCATGGTAGCTGTGGGCAGGGTGCTGTACTCCAGCATGGGTGACACGGTGACACTCCAACTCAATAAATAAATAAATAAGAAAGAGACCTGAGTGGTTTAACTGGATAACCTGCTGGGTAAATTCTACAGAAATTATCCTATATGGCATTCCAATTCCATACCCTATTTAAGAATTTCTCCACTACCAATTTAAGCCCATATGTGAACTCAAAACAGAAAAAAAAATGCTTAGAAAAAAGGGGGTCTCTGGTTGATAAAAAAGAGCCCACAATTGCAAATACATTTGCTAGTGATCAGTGACATTTAGTGAAGTTGGATTTCATATCATATTTTACTTTATTTTTATAGAACTGAATCTTACAGAACGTTATTTTTGTTCTATAATCCCATTAGTCAAAAAATAAATT
>NW_007267607.1:0-655 GCF_000164805.1 Carlito syrichta | reverse complement strand
TATGTGTGGGACCCACTGTCAAGTCTTCTCATTTTTCTGTCCTGCTTCTCCGTCTCTCTCCGTTTGTCTCCCAGGGCATGTTTTGCCCTCAGGGTCTTTGCGTGCGTGCCCGAGAGCGTGCGTGTGTACGTGTGTGCCTTTCGCGGTCAGGGTGGCTGTGGGGTCGAGGATCCGGCTGCCGGCTGACGAGTGGGAGGGCGTCTGTCTTCCGAAGGGCTTGGCTCCACCCCTCCCGCGGGATGCCCCGCCCGCCTGTCTCCCGCGGCGCCCTGCTTACAGGCACCCGGTGGGCCTGCGGGGCATCCAGCCCGGCAGGTACTTGAGGGCGCGCATCCCGGCTGCCGCCTGCAGGGCGCCTCAGGGCGCAAAGGCGCAGGATGCGCCCCAGGCTGGGATGGTAAGCAGGGTGGCTCCGGGGGAGCGCTTGGATGGGAGACCTCACGACCAGGCGATGCTGCGGTCGAGAGGCTTCCCCAGGCATTGGGCCCTCCCCAAACACTGTCTCCCTCTTTCCTGTCTCTTTGAATCTTTCTGCCTTTTTCCCTCCGCGCTGCGTCTCTTTTTCTCCTGGTATTGATGTGTGTCTGAGCCACTGTCGCGTCTTCTCAATTTTTCTGTCCTGCTTTGTCCTCTCTCTCTGTCTCTCTCCCAGGGG
>NW_007267606.1:0-713 GCF_000164805.1 Carlito syrichta | reverse complement strand
AAATGCAGCAGAAATGACATTGAGTGACTACCTAGTTTGAGTCTGCAGGTGTGTGCTTGTTTTCTGGAAATTATCACTATGAAGTCTGCAGTTGCCACATAAGCAATCAGAATGCCCTGTGGATCCATGTATGAGAAAATCCTAACTAGCTTTATGCAGAGAAGCCACATGGAAAGGCTCTGAGACCACATTAAAAGAGAGAGATGCTTGGCAGCTAACAGATGCTCCATACTCCCTCCTTTGCGGTTCCAGCTTCAGCCACCATTTAACTACAACCCATGAAGACAACAAGCTCGCTGCCCAGTTGGGGCCTTCCTGACTTTCTCAACTACAGAAGTCACAAGATTCAAGAAGGACTAAGTTTTGTGGCAATTTACTATGCACCAAAGGTAACTGAAATGAAGTCCCTGTAGGGAGAACACCATTTGCTTTGTCCGCCAGTCATTATGAGCTCTGGTCTATAGTATGTATTTCACAAATATCTATCAAATTGGTTGAATAGAGGTAAGAGGTAGGTACATTGGTAGCATAAAGGAATTCTGAGATCAAGGCACGTGCATGGTCAGCTTTTGGTAAGGGCTCACTTCTTGGTTTGCAGAAGACTGCCTTGTCACTGTGTACTCACATGACTTTTTGTGTGCATGGAGAGAAAAATGACACTGATGAAGAGGAATGTTTCCCAGAGGAGGTAACGACTCAAACACATGTCAATG
>NW_007267605.1:0-780 GCF_000164805.1 Carlito syrichta | reverse complement strand
GATGGTCTCAAAAGGCAAAGGAGTAATTGCTTAAAAGCATAGCCAAAACAAGTAATGAACAAGAGCATCCTAAATTTACTAAATAACTTTATTACTGCAAGATTAACCATTTTAAAAATAAGAAAGAAGAAAATAATTTTTTCATATATCTTAAAAGTTGAATAAACATTAGTGGGTACTAATCAAAATGTACAGGAACTGGGTTTTTGAAAATATTTTGAGGGTTAAAATTTTTATCTGAAAAATATAGATTATTTCTAGCAAAAACAACTGGAAAAAACCAGAAGTGGTTTCTCCTGATATCAAGTTTAGCAGCAATATTTTTGACATATCATCTGGGGTTAGTTAAAATATATGTCTTCCCTTATTTGCCTGGGTCACAGTTCATGTTGGCTAGCACAAAACAGGATTTTCTTCAATTAATCCATATTCAAAGATTCCACATGGTTTGTTTGTTTTGAGTCTAGTCTCACTCATTGCCTAGGTGGGACTGCAGTGGCATGCAAGCTTACAGTCACCCTAGCATTGACCTGCTGGGCTCCCTCAATTCTTCCACCTCAGCCTCTCAATTAGCCAGAACTACAGGTGCCTGCTACCATGCTCGGCTATTTTTTAGTTGATCATAGAGACAAGGTCTCAAGGGCTGGTCTTGAACCGGAGGCTCAGGCAATCCACTCGCCTCGGCCTCCCAAAGTGCTGGAATGACAGGATGAGCCACGGAGCCTGGCCTTTTAAAAAAAAAATACAAATCTCTTTATATCTATTACAATGTTTAGAGTT
>NW_007267604.1:0-645 GCF_000164805.1 Carlito syrichta | reverse complement strand
CCAGGATCCAGGACCCAGGAGAAAAAAGAAAATTAGGTCTCATGGACAAAGAGATTCAAACTATTACTGGAAAATAGAAGCTAGTGAATTGATGCTCTCCACTCAGATTGGGTCAGTCTTCTTTGGAACTGTTTATAAGGGAAAGTGACATGGAGATGTTGCTGCGAAGATCCTAAAGTTTGTCGACCCAACCCCAGAGCAGTTCCAGGCCTTCAGCTATGAGGTGGTTATCCTGTGCAAAACACGGCACATGAACATTCTCCTTTTCGTGGGGGACATGACAAAGGACAGCTTGGGGATTGTGACCCAGTGGTGTGAGGGCAGCAGCCTCTACAAAGAACCTTTGAGAGACTGAGGTGAGTGGATTGCCTGAGCCCGCGGGTTCCAGACCCGCTTGGGCAACTTGGCGAGACCTCATCTCTACAATAAATCAAAAAATCGGCCGGGCGTGGTAGTGCATGCCTGTAATTCCAGCTACTTGGAAGGCTGAGGTGGAAGGATCGCTGGAGCCCAGCGGGTCAAGGCTGCGGTGGCCGGGAGTGGCCACTGCACTCCAGTCTGGGCGACAGAGTGAGACTCTAACTCAAAAAAAAACAAAAAAAAACAAAAAAGGAAAAGAAATAAGTATAATTTTTCAGGAGTGAG
>NW_007267603.1:0-664 GCF_000164805.1 Carlito syrichta | reverse complement strand
GGAGATAAACCTTGAATTAGAAAACTTGAATTCTCTTGTAATGGACAGTAAGCCCATCTGCTCTGCCCTAGCGTGAGACATTTTTAAAAAATTTTACCAGACATTCAGGATTTCTGCATTTTGCTCTGGAGGGAGACACTGTCTCTTTATTTTAAAGCTGTAAACAGACTTATTATTTGCTACTTATGGAGGAAAAGTCTGTATCACCAAAGCTGTTCTCTGTAGAAACATTCTTGAAATCATAACAAAAACCAGTGTGTCTTGCTCACAAGATATGTGAAAGCATAAGAGATCAATGAGAAAGAAAATTATCTGCTAGCATTATCTACTAGTTCCAATTTTTCTCTATAATTTCTAAAGCTGTTTATTGATTTTTCTCCTCTCTATAGATCATATGTGTCTGATTTTTTGAAAGTCAGGCGATTTTTGACTAGATGTTAGATTTAATTTAATTGTAGGATTTATTTTGAGGAATTTTGGACTTTCTTTAGATATATAATTGAATTTTCATGTTTCTTAGAAAAAAATTGGCACTCTAGAGGTTGACTTCTCTACCTCTTGACCTCAGAGCAGGCATTACTACAAGTCTAGTATAGCCCAAATACTGATGCTACTGAAGTAATATTCATCTAAATGTTCTTTCTAATATCTATATGGAGACCTT
>NW_007267602.1:0-608 GCF_000164805.1 Carlito syrichta | reverse complement strand
AACAACCCCATTATAAAATGGGCAAAAGATATGAACAGACACTTCACAAAAAGAGGACATCCGAGCAGCCAACAAACACATGAAGAAATGTTCAACCTCACTAATCATCAGGGAGATGCAAATCAAAACCACACTGAGATACCACCTAACTCCAGTCAGAATGGCAATTATCAACAACTCAAAAAATAACAGCTGCTGGAGAGGGTGTGGTAAAAAGGGAACACTTCTACACTGTTGGTGGGAGTGTAAACTAGTGCAACCTCTGTGGAAAGCAGTGTGGTGATTCCTAAAAGCTCTAAATATCAACCTCCCATATGACCCCACAATCTCCCTACTGGGAATATACCCTGAAGAACTCAAATCACTCTATAAAAAAGATACCTGCACACGTATGTTTATTGCAGCATTATTCACAATAGCAAGAACCTGGAAACAACCATGCTGCCCAAGAAAAGAGGACTGGATTTAAAAAATGTGGTAAATATACACGATGGAATACTATGCAGCCATAAAAACGAACAAAATCATGAATTTCGCAGCAACCTAGATGGAACTAGAGTCTATAATACTGAGTGTCCTCTCACAGAAACAAAGATCTGAGTATCACA
>NW_007267601.1:0-600 GCF_000164805.1 Carlito syrichta | reverse complement strand
TTAAAGAAAATAAAGTTTTCTGACCTGAAATAATTCATTCAGTGCAAAACTACAATAGATATAAGATATGTGAAGGGGAATGTGTACCTATTAATTACCTATTGTTTCCCAATTTTATTTCAAATGTATCCTGATGTTACGAGGCAAAAACATGCTTTTTGTTTGTTTGTGCAGCCTCCTAAGACTTTATCACAGGAATATAACAACAATTATGTACATAGTCATTAATCAATATACATTCCAGATTATTCCTATATCAAGAGTAGATAGATACATTGAGATAATTTTAAGCATGCAATGAAGCAAAAGTGGTTCTTAAATAGAATAGCTTGGGAAATTATTATAGGGAACCAAATAAATTGTAGCTCCATAAAGGTGTCAGTAGTGTACAAATCACCATACACTACATATCCCTCCCATTCAAGTCAACTACATTTCCTCTTACAAAATGCTTTAGCCAGATCACTGTTGTTGCTCATCCTGGTAAAATAGAAGTTTTTTTGTTTAATTGTAAAATGTAATTATTGTTTTCATTAGAATATTGTAAATAATTTGAGAGACAAATTTACAATCCCAGGAAAGTTAACTATAGAAGTGGTT
>NW_007267600.1:0-739 GCF_000164805.1 Carlito syrichta | reverse complement strand
CAGAGGGAAACTGGCAGCAGAGCCTGCACGTGGTGGGCAGCATCCCGTGAATTTGGGAGAGGAGGCTGCATTGGAGGACGATGGGGGAGAGTGAGGAGGGATATCTCGTGGGAGGTTTCCAGGGCGTGATAGGATAAGGGGGCATGCGGTGAGCATGCATATCGCGAGCATGCGTGCGGCACCCCTTATCCTGCAACGTTAGAGAGTTGTGAAAGGGCCCGAGCCGAGCATCTACGGAGCTGTCACTTTGGTGGCCAGGGATCCACCACTGCTATCACCGCCTACTCTGACATGGCCGCCATGCCTCGTAATGGTGTGCCCCCACCCGCTGCACTGCACTCCTTTGTTCTGTCCCTCCTGCCCAATGCCGCCAGCCCATGCCCTCCACCCCGCAAAGCAAGTATGTGTCACAGGGTCACTGGTTCATTGGGTCCACACTGGAACTCCCAGCACCCCAGGAACCCTTCACATCATCATCAGAACCATCAATGAGATGCAGACTTGCAAGACAAGATGAAGACTAACAGCACCTGGGCAGAGGATTCCTTCTGATAGGTACGCCCTCCACCTGCTATCCATGCCAAGCCTGGGTCCCGCCACTCTCCCTTCACCAGCCTGCAGCGCCAGAGATGACCACTTCCTGCCTGAGCTACCACCCACTTTACTGGCTCCTTGCTCTTTGTTATTCTGAGGTTTTGGGCTCCACCCAGGCGTGTGTGTACAGGCGCATGCAGAAAGG
>NW_007267599.1:0-571 GCF_000164805.1 Carlito syrichta | reverse complement strand
AAAATTAAGAACAAGACAAATAGTTTATTGTTATTTTCTCGTTTTCTAATGTTATTTCCTTATGCAGATCCCTGTTTCTGATCTGCATTATTTTTATTTCCTATGGAGAACATTCTTAATATCTTTTCCAGGGCAAGATTGCCAACAATGATTTTTTGGTCGGTAGGGTTATTTAAGAAAGTTTTTTTTTTCTTCTGAAGGACAACTTTGCTGGATATGAAATTCTAGGCTTTTAAAACGTTTTTAACCTTTCAAATATTTTCCTCCATTTGCTTCTTCTGGCAGGGTATCTGACAAGAGAGTCTGCTGTAATAATTCTTACCCTTTTTCTTCTATAGTTAAAGTACTCTTCTCTCTGACTTTGTATATCTTTGCTGTGGAGAAAAATATGGGAACATCGTATAAGGATTATACATCTTTTCTTCTTTCCCATACCAGATTTGAAGGTGATTAAAATATAAAGCAAGAAACAAACCAAAAAACACACTCATTTGAAAACAAGTTATAATTCTGGAAGTGCAAAACCCAACAAAATAATATTTTTAAATATATTTAATTTTTAAAAAGTGTC
>NW_007267598.1:0-679 GCF_000164805.1 Carlito syrichta | reverse complement strand
CACTGGAGTCTAGGATGATATGCAAAGATAAAAAACCTGCAGACTTTTAGCTTGGAAAGGAAAGAGGAGAGACAGTTCAATGCTGTAAGATTATGGCAGGCAAGTAAAGAGTTAAATAAGGATGGGCGCTGTGTTCATGCCTATAATCCCAGCACTCTGGGAGGCAGAGGTGAGAAGATTGCCTGAGCCCACAGGTTCAAGGCCAGTTTAGTCAACTTGGTGAGACCTCATTTCTCTTAAATAAATAAATAAAAATAAAATAAAATATCTAAGAAAAATTAAAAATTATTAAATAAAATGACCAGAATCTTTGAAAAACTTAGAGGAGATGCTGATTTAAGAGGTAGGCAGTAAAATCATGTACCATCTTCACTAAGAGGCAGAAAGGAAGGGAATTTCAGCCCCTGGAGCTCAGGTGTGGGATGGACCAGAGCCCAGAAGGCCTCAGTCAGACTGTCTCATGTCAAGACACAAAAACTAAGGAACTGCAGGGTGTTCCCTCCCTGCCCTCTCCTCAAGAAACCCCAGCCTCTGTTCAGCACAGGTGGTGTGTAAAGACTACAGTTTGGAGCTGAAACTTGGAGCAAGAGCTCCAAGCCCCAGGTGCTAGGCCCTGAAGTGGGTTGAATGGTGACCCCATAACAAACATCTACATTCTAACACCTGAAACTTTTGAATG
>NW_007267597.1:0-714 GCF_000164805.1 Carlito syrichta | reverse complement strand
TATGTTCCCCGTATGCCTAGATGTTCAAGGGTTTTTATCAGGAAGGGGTGCTGGATTTTATCAAAAGCTTTTTCTGCATCTAGTGATATGATCATGTGGTTTTTGTTTTGACATCTGTTGATGTATTTAATTACATTTATGGTTTTACGAATGTTGAACCAGCCTTGCATGCCAGGAATGAAGCCTACTTGGTCATGATGGATGATTTTTGAGATGTATTGCTGAATCCGGTTTGCTAGGATCTTGTTGAGAATTTTAGCATCCATGTTCATCAAAGATATTGGCCTGTAGTTCTCTTTCTTTGTTGGATCTTTACCTGGCTTGGGTATCAATGTGATGTTGGCTTCGTAAAATGCTTTGGGGAGAGTTCCATCTTTTTCAATCGCCTGGAATACCTTCAGTAGGATTGGTATCAGCTCCTCCTTAAATGTCTTGTAGAATTCTGCTGGAAAGCCATCTGGACCAGGGCTTTTTTTTGTAGGAAGTTTTCTTATTACGTAGTCGATTTCCTTGATTGTTATTGGTCTATTTAGGGTCTCAATTTCTTCTTGTTCCAACCTAGGTAGGTTGTGTGATGTCAGGAAGTCCTCCATTTCCTTCTGGTTTTCAAGTTTGTTTCCATACAAGTGTACGTAGTAGTCTCTAATGATCTTTTGTATTTCTTCAGGGTCAGATATGACTTCATCTTTTGTGTTTCTGATTATGCTTATTTGG